>NW_025266384.1:0-1507 GCF_018294505.1 Triticum aestivum
TGTGGACCTACTGAGAAATCTACCATGTACAGATCATCTTTCCGGTACCCTTCAAATACTAGAGATTTGTCAGATTCCAAAAGTACAAGGCAACGATATTTTTCAAATATCACAATCATGTTCAAGTCACAAAGCATTGAGACAGACATTAAGTTGAAACCAAGGGATTCAACAAGCATCACTTTATCCATGTGCTGATCCTTTGAGATTGCAACTCTACCTAGATCCAATACCTTGCTTTTACCAGTGTCAGCAAATGTGATGTGACTCTTGTCAGATGGACGTAAAGTTGAGTCCATAAGAAGACTTCGATCACCAGTCATGTGATTAGTGCATCTGCTGTCCATAATCCATTCTGAAGCATGCGGTGTCATACCCTACAGTACAGTTAGGGGGATAGGCTTAACCAAGAGCATTGTGAAGCATAAACATTTGACAGGCAAGAGGATTATTGAAGCTCAGATCAAGATTAGGACTGATAGGATGAATGGCAAACGATTCGGGAACAAAATACATAGTGAGACCATTTGGGCATTTGATCTTGCGCCCTACAAGATGTTTTAGGTCCCCAGCAATAGCATCAGACGCCTTTGATTTCAGGCTGGAGACCTTTCCCTGCAAGAGAAAGTTAATTCTTCTTAACCACCCACATCTTCAGGGGTGGCTTAGAAGCAATGAGTCTAAGTGCAGCATCTGAGAACTTTGGCTTTGGAGCCCTAGCAAATAGCCTCGCAGGATATGAATGATACTCATATGAATAACCAGAAAAGTTCTTGGTTCTATGAACATAGCGGTTTGAAGACACACGCTCATATTCATAAGTCTGAGTATGGTTTCCCTGCAAAACATTGGCGTTAGGGTGACTCAGGTGAGTCCTTTGTCTGTATGAAGCCTTTGGACCATATGAAGCCTTAGGTCTTGGTACTTAGGATGAAGATTTTTTATGATGACTTTCAAGTTCTTGGTACTTAGGATGAAGATTTTTTATGTCTTCAACTAAGGACTATGAATGGGTCATTTCCACGTCCAACAGGTCATCGCTTTTGTCTAACAGTTTTTGAGTATGTTCCATAGCCCTTTGTTGTTCAGTTGCAATTTTAGCAAGTGTTTTGTAGCTGGGTTTGGATTCACAATCAGAGTCATCTGCACTAGATGTTTGAAAGTAAGCATCGCGTGATTTTACCTTGGCACCACGTGCCATGAAGCAGTAGGTGGGAGCAGAGTCGTCCTTGTCATTAGCTTCAGCTTCAGTGTGGAATTCATTGTCTTCAGTGTTGAAGATGGACTTAGCAATGTATGCTGTGGCTAGAGCCAGACTTGCAACACCAGGGTCGGACTCCTCCTCAGACTCCTCCTCCGCCTCCTCAGAAGCAGACTCCTCCTATGAATCCATCTCCTTGCCAACAAAAGCACGATCCTTGCCAGATGAGCTCTTCTTATGAGATGAAGACTTGGATGAGGACTTGGAAGAAGACTTCTTCTTCTTCTTCTTCTTCTTCTTCTTCTT
>NW_025266385.1:0-1507 GCF_018294505.1 Triticum aestivum
TGCCCTCCCTCCCCCCCTTTATGTAGGCCTCCTGGGAGGGGGAGGCGGCGGCCAAGTCCCATCTAGATGGGGGCGGCGGCCAAGGGGGGTAACTTACCCCCCAAGCCAAGTGGGGCGCCCCCCCACCCTAGGGTTTCTAACCCTAGGCGCAGGGGGGAGGCCCATGGGGGGTGCCCCAGCCCACTGTGGGCTGGTTCCCTTCCCACTTCAGCCCATGGGGCCCTCCGGGACAGGTGGCCCCGCCCGGTGGACCCCTGGGACCCTTCCGGTGGTCCCGGTACAATACCGATAACCCCCGAAACTTTCCCGGTGGCCGAAACTGGACTTCCTATATATAATTCTTCACCTCCGGACCATTCCGGAACTCGTCGTGACGTCCGGGATCTCATCCGGGACTCCGAACAACTTTCGGGTTTCCGCATACTCATATCTCTACAACCCTAGCGTCACCGAACCTTAAGTCTGTAGACCCTACGGGTTCGGGAGACATGCAGACATGACCGAGACGCCTCTCCGGTCAATAACCAACAGCGGGATCTGGATACCCATGTTGGCTCCCACATGTTCCACGATGATCTCATCGGATGAACCACGATGTCGAGGATTCAATCAATCCCGTATACAATTCCCTTTGTCAATCGGTATGTTACTTGCCCGAGATTCGATCGTCGGTATCCCAATACCATGTTCAATCTCGTTACCGGCAAGTCTCTTTACTCGTACCGCAATGCATGATCCCGTGACTAACGCCTTAGTCACATTGAGCTCATTATGATGATGCATTACCGAGTGGGCCCAGAGATACCTCTCCGTCACACGGAGTGACAAATCCCAGTCTCGATCCGTGCCAACCCAACAGACACTTTTAGAGATACCCGTAGTGTACCTTTATAGTCACCCAGTTACGTTGTGACGTTTGGTGCACCCAAAGCACTCCTACGGTATCCGGGAGTTGCACGATCTCATGGTCTAAGGAAAAGATACTTGACATTGGAAAAGCTCTAGCAAACGAAACTACACGATCTTTTATGCTATGCTTAGGATTGGGTCTTGTCCATAACATCATTCTCCTAATGATGTGATCCCGTTATCAATGACATCCAATGTCCATAGTCAGGAAACCATGACTATCTGTTGATCACCGAGCTAGTCAACTAGAGGCTTACTAGGGACACGTTGTGGTCTATGTATTCACACATGTATTACGATTTCCGGATAATACAATTATAGCATGAACAAGAGACAATTATCATGAACAAAGAAATATAATAATAACCATTTATTATTGCCTCTAGGGCATATTTCCAACAGAAGAAGACGGCCACGCGTAGGCTTCTGGTGGTGTGGGCGGTGCTGGACGGCGCCGTCCTTCGCTGCGCCTCTTTGGCAGCCGCAGCAAGTGCTGCTGCCGCCGCTCACGGGGGCGATGCACCTCTGCCAGCTCACCGCCGACGCTCGCAACCGTCCAGGTGACCGTGCGGCGCGGTGGATAAGAAGGAGGAGCAGT
>NW_025266386.1:0-1507 GCF_018294505.1 Triticum aestivum
AAGCTCCGGTTTGTGAGAAGCATATACCCAAACCTGCCCCAAATGGGACAAAATTTGTACCACAGCATGTTGATGCCGCTCCATGATAGCATGCCAAGTTTCATGAATTTCAGACGAGTTTTGGATTTACAAGAATTTAGAAACCAGGCATCTCAATGTTTTGCCGGCAATCAACGGTGCCCCGGTGTTTGAAATTCATTCCCATTTCTTGCATGGGATCTAAGCATGCACCCAAGGACACAAATTTTATTTCAACCAATTTATATGCACTCGAGCATGTGCATGTAGTTCAAATTTTAATTATGCACATAAAATGCATTGAAAACTCAGTTAATGCATAAAAATGTCCAAACGAACCCCGAAAAATCACAAAAAATACACAACACTCCTGTTGTTCTATGTTGACACGAGAGAAAATTTTGAAAGCAATAACAGGCAATGGATATCGTTTCGTTCACAAAGGTGGGATGTTCCATACCGAAAACCATCATGCTTGCCGTGAGAAGCTCCGGTTTGTGAGAAGCATATACCAAAATTTGCCCCGAATGGGACAAAATTTGTAACACGGCATGTTGATGCCGCTCCATGATAGCATGCCAAGTTTCATGAATTTCAGACGAGTTTTGGATTTCATAGAATTTAAAAACCAGGCATCTCAATGTTTTGCCAGCAATCAACGGTGCCCCGGTGTTTGAAATTCATTCCCATTTCTTGCATGGGACCTAAGCATGCACCCAAGGACAAAAATTTGATTTTTCAACCAATTTATATGCACTGGAGCATGTGCATGTAGTTCAAGTTTGAATTATGCACATAAAATGCATTGAAAACTCAGTTAATGCATAAAAATGTCCAAACGAACCCAGAAAAATCACATAAAATCACACGACACTCCTGTTGTTCTGTGTTGACAAGAGAAATTTTTTTCAAAGCAATAAGAGGCAATGGATATCGTTTCTTCCACAAAGGTGGGACATTCCCTACCGAAAAACATCATGCTTGTTGTGAGAAGCTCCGGTTTGTGAGAAGCATATACCCAAACTGGCCCCAAATGGGACAAAATTTGTACCACGGCATGTTGATGCCGCTCCATGATAGCATGCCAATTTTCATGAATTTCAGACGAGTTTTGGATTTACTAGAATTTAAGAACCAGGCATCTCAGTGTTTTGCCAGCAATCAACGGTGCCCGGGTGTTTGAAATTCATTCTCATTTCTTGTATGGGACCTAAGCATGCACCCAAGGACACATATTTGATTTTTCAACCAATTTATATGCACTGGAGCATGTGCATGTAGTTCAAATTTGATGTATGCACATAAAATGCATTGAAAACTCAATTAGTGCATAAAAATGTCCAAACGAACCCCAAAAAATTTGTACCACAACATGTTGATGCCGCACCATGATAGCATGCCAAGTTTCATGAATTTCAGACGAGTTTTGGATTTACTAGAATTTAAAAACCAGGCATCTCAATGTTTTGCCAGCAATCAACGGTGCCCC
>NW_025266387.1:0-1507 GCF_018294505.1 Triticum aestivum
GGGAAACAATGTGGTTTGAGAAAGGCAACCCCAATAGTTTCGGGCACTCTCTAATAACCAGAACTTGCAAAAGAGGGAACATATGAGCATCCGGTGGCAACAATTCTCCACTAATGGAAGACTCTTGTTCACCTGTGTAAACCCAATTTTCAAAACTTCCTAGGCCAATGAGTTTAAGCTTTGTTAGCACGCAAAAGCTTTTCTCTATGATAAACTCCTTCAGTCTGTCAATATGCTCAAACCTTAATTCACGAAGATCCCATGCCTTCCCTAAAGAAGGGAAAAGTTCCCAAGAAACACCATCCAGATAAAGAGATTGTAGACCTTCAACTGCGAACTCATCACCCAGCCATGTTGGACAAGAAGGACCTACGTGCCCTCTAATGCACAACACTTGAAGATCTCCATGTGGTTGAAGGCCCTCAAGAACCGTTGCTTCCACACCAGGCTCAACACTAGATCGCTTACTATCCCAGTCCAATGTTAACCTCCTCAAGTAATTTTTCTCCATCAGTTTTGCTTGAGTTGCTTCTTCTGCTGTATCTATCTTCTCAAGGTTGTAGATGCCAAGCTCCCTTAGCTTGGTCAAGTGCTCTAGTTGCTTTGTTTCAAACCCTTCACTTCTTTTATTGACTTGAAATACCTTCAACTCTTCTAAGAGTTTAAGTTTCCCGACATTAGAAATATCAGAATGAAGCTGATCATCACTAGGAACATAAAAATGGCACAATTTAGCAAGGTTGCTCATGTCTTTGGGCAAATCACAGCTGCCATCCCACAAATCAAGATATAGAATCCTTAAATGATAAAATTTAGAGATGCTAAGTGGTAAATGCATCTGGCTCTCATCTGTCCCTAGACATAGGTATCGTAGGTGGAGAAGTCCCGAAAAGTTATGTAACATGAACTCCATGGGACAAAGCATTTTGGGCAAATGAAGAACACGAAGAGTGTTCGGTTCCCCCAAAAAATCACCAAATATCTTGACAAAACCTTCATCCATTTCTCCAAATAACATTAATGTTTGCAAATCTTCAACCTTAAATCTTGTCTTTAGTTCTTCCAATTCACTCTTCAATTTTTTACCAGACACTGCATCATATATACCTAAACCATATGTGCTTATTGACAAGTGACGGGTGGTTGGCTGAATCTCTACTGATCCAACACCAGGGAGACTTAAACTAAGACAATCATGAGATGCAACCTTCAATGCCAAATCATGCAGCAGGTCATGCATAACATAACGCAGACCATACATAGTTTTCTCTTCTCTGAAAAATCCATGGGTGACTAACTCATTTAAATTGCTCAGACCTATGTCTTCAAATGTTTGGTCTTGCCCATTGGGTATCAAAATATCTAGTCCGATCCATAGACTGATCAGTTCGTCACTTCTGAAATTGTAATCTTCAGGAAACAATCCAGAATAGGCAAAACATTGTTGCAGATGGAAAGGAAGATAGTCATAGCTAAGTTTCAAGGCAGGCATAATTTCATTGTCATC
>NW_025266388.1:0-1507 GCF_018294505.1 Triticum aestivum
AGTTGAATCGATGTTGTCCTAATGCAGTAAAAGAGAGCAGGGCGAGAGAGTAGGATTTTATCGGAATGAACAAGGGGGTTTTGCTTGCCTGGCACTTCTGAAGATAACATTGAGTCTTCATCAGTGTCAACGATCACATCATCGGTACAACGTCTATCGAGGGGGAACAACACCGGCAAACACAGAGGAAACACGATCAATGCAATGCACAATATGATGCATGCTATGACATGGCAATATGAATGTGTTTTGGGCTAATGCATCTAGCAACAAGTTAAATGGGGTTGGTTTGAATTCAAGATTCAAATTCAAACTCCATATGTGATTATTCAAATGCCATTTAATTGATTTGTGCTATACAGCAGCTATAAGTTGTTCTAACATGCATGAAAATGGTACAGATGGATTCCTTGAATTTTTCTGATAATTTTTCATATATAACTTATTTAATTTGGAGTTACGGTTAATTTTCTATGATTTATTGAAGTTTTAGCTATTTTCTGAAATTATTAAATCATTTAAGATTTATTTAAATTCCAGAAAGGAATTATTGCGTCAGCATGACCTCATAGTGACGTCAGCAGGTCAACAGGTCACTGTCCGGTCAAACCTGACAGTGGGTCCCGCGTGTGAGTGAAATTAGTTTAGTTAGAATTTAACTAAACTAAACTGGGTTAATTAACAGGGCTGGGCCCCACCTGTCAGTGACTCATCGGAGTCAACCAGGGCCCACCCATGGTCAAAGTCGACGTCAGCTGCGCCGGTGTTTAGCCGCCGGTGAGCCCGACGCGGCGGCGAGAGTGGTTTTGGCCACTCCGACGACCAAAAGGGCCGCGGAGGGCATCTAGGTGGAGCTGGGGACGAGCCGAAGCTCTTGGTGGAGTTAGCTGGGGTCGGGGTGGCCGGAATCGGCGCCGGCGACGACTTAGGTGGCCGCCGGAGTTCGGTTGCGCGCGGGATCGCGTTCTAGTGCGTAGAAGAGCAGGGCAAGGGGCTAGAAGGGTGCTACGCATTGCGAGGAGTAGGTTGGACACTCCAGGGTGACCATTTGGTCACCGGAGCATCGGCGACGGCGAGCTCAGACGGCGATGCATCTCGGTCATCAAGGAGGCGACGGCTACGGCAATCAAACGAAGAGGGAAAAAGGGGGAAACGGTGGCGGAGCTCACAGCGGGTGCAGCGGTGGCCTCGGCGAGGTCGGGGACGGTCCGGAGCCGACGAATTTGACGGTGATGGCCGGCGGGTCCGAGGTAGAAGACGAGTCCGGTGAGGCCGTTCGGGGGCTTCTGGAGGGGCAAGGCTTGGTGAGGTGGGTCGAGGACGGAGTGGCGGAGCTTGTGGGCTAGTCGGGGAAGCGAGGGAGGCCCGGTGGCCGTGGTGGCAGTGGACGGCGGCGACGAGCTCCGCTCGGTGGCTGCGTGCGAGAAACAGAGGAGGGGGGGAAGGAGCGAGGAGAGTGAGATGGGTCGGGGGGTTGCGTGGCGTCGCGGACGGGGTCCAGGGCGAT
>NW_025266389.1:0-1507 GCF_018294505.1 Triticum aestivum
GCATCACCAAGATCAATCTATGGAGTAATCTAGCAACGAGGGGAAGGGGAGTGCATCTACATACCATTGTAGATCGCGATGCGGAAGCGTTGCAAGAACGCGGATGAAGGAGTCGTACTCGTAGCGATTCAGATTGCAGTTGATTCCGATCTAAGCGCCGAACCACGGCGCCTCCGCGTTCAACACACGTGCAGCCCGGTGACGTCTCCCACGCCTTGATCCAGCAAGGAGAGAGGGAGAGGTTGGGGAAGACTCCGTCCAGCAGCAGCACGACGGCATGGTGGTGATGGAGGAGCGTGGCACTCCTGCAGGGCTTCGCCAAGCACCGCGGGAGAGGAGGAGGAAGAGGGGTAGGGCTGCGCCAAGAGAGAGATCATCTCGTGTCTTTGCCGCTCCAAATACCTCAAGTATATATGGGAAGGGGAGGGGCTGCGCCCCCATCTAGGGTCCCTCCCCAGGGGTGGCGGCAGCCCCCAAAACCCATCTAGGGTGCGGCCAAGGGGAAAGAGAGGGGGGCGCTCCTAGGGTGGGCCTTAAGGCCCATCTGGACCTAGGGTTTGCCCCCTCCCACTCTCCCTGCGCCTTGGGCCTTGGTGGGGGGTGCACCAGCCCACCTGGAGCTGGTCCCCTCCCACACTTGGCCCACGCAGCCTTCTGGGGCTGATGGCCCCACTTGGTGGACCCCCGGGACCCTCCCGGTGGTCCCGGTACATTACCGATAGCACCCGAAACTTTTCCGGTGACCAAAACAGGACTTTTCATATATAAATCTTTACCTCAGGACCATTCCGGAACTCCTCGTGACGTCCGGGATCTCATCCGGGACTCCGAACAACATTCGGTAACCACATATATCTATTCCCTATAACCCTAGCGTCATCGAACCTTAAGTGTGTAGACCCTACGGGTTCGGGAACCATGCAGACATGACCGAGACGTTCTCCGGCCAATAACCAACAGCGGGATCTGGATACCCATGTTGGCTCCCACATATTCCATGATGATCTCATCGGATGAACCACGATGTCGGGGATTCAATCAATCCCGTATGCAATTCCCTTTGTCAATCGGTATGTTACTTGCCCGAGATTCGATCGTCGGTATCCCGATACCTTGTTCAATCTCGTTACCGGCAAGTCTCTTTACTCGTTCCGTAACACATCATCCCGTGATCAACTCCTTGGTCACATTGTGGACATTATGATGATGTCCTACCGAGTGGGCCCAGAGATACCTCTCCATTTACACGGAGTGACAAATCCCAGTCTCGATTCGTGCCAACCCAACAGACACTTTCGGAGATACCTGTAGTGCATCTTTATAGCCACCCAGTTATGTTGTGACGTTTGTTACACCCAAAGCATTCCTACGGTATCCGGGAGTTGCACAATCTCATGGTCTAAGGAAATGATACTTGACATTAGAAAAGCTCTTAGCAAACGAACTACACGATCTTGTGCTAGGCTTAGGATTGGGTCTTGTCCATCACATCATTCTCCTAATGATG
>NW_025266390.1:0-1507 GCF_018294505.1 Triticum aestivum
GTGTGTGTGTGTGTGTGTTTAACAGCATGTGTGTGTTAGAGAGAGCGACACATCGACCTACTCCTGCAGAGAGATGGTGTGTAGTGTACGATTTAGCTGTGAGAGTCGGTGCATCCTCTTGTTTCTGGGCGTCTCGTCGGGATAGCTGCCACGCCCGCTCCTGACTAGCCTGGCCCACCCAAAGCCCCTCCATCACCCACGCGCGCTTCCCGCCCGAAACGGTTAATGCCGCTCCAAAGAATCGGTGCCGCATTCATGCCCGGGCAGAGCGGGCGCGACCTCTCACTGGCGCCTGCGTTGAAGGAAGAAGCAGATTCAAGAGTGATGGTTGCTTCGTCCATCCAACTTACTAATGGGTCTATGTGATTTGAAGGCTCATTGGTCATTAGTACTAAGGTGGTACGACTGCTGGATGCCCCACGCTTCGGTGAAAGGAGGTACTAGATTACAATTTTCTCCATTCTTACAACGGAGGAGTGTGAAAGCAATGAAAACACGCAGGCTCAGTGATTACATGGCCCACCTCACACTATCACCATATATTCTGGACACCATGCGACACCTAAGTCTTTACATAGTACTAGTATAGTATGTACTGTAGTTTCTCAGCGAGATAAATTTGTACAATGTTGTGAAGCTTCCAGCTTCTGTTTCATGTATATTGCGTCCAAGGTTGCCCCGTTGCAACATTTCATCAAATACAAAGGAGACTAACATGCATGATGTTGCATCTCAATGATTGACAGATCATAGCCAATATGTACTCCCTCCATTCCAAAATAAGTGTCTCAACTTTATGCAAACTTTAGTACAAAGTTGTACTACTACTAAAGTTGACACTTATTTTGGAACAGATACAAGTAAAGAAAAAAACGATCCATGCAGTCCCTAGCCCTTGAACCGTAAACCCTGACCAGGCTTTAGTTTGCTGGCAACGTTGAAGCTTCCCAAGAAATGAAGTTTGCAACCCTTTGACCATCGGATCATTTTGTGCAGTTTCACCAAAATCGAGATGAGCATCCCTGTGGAAAAGAAATTGGAGAAGCATGATTAGAATAAGATTACTGGGATTAGTTGATGAGACATAAACTCATCACAAATACAGTACGTAGAAGCCAGTAGAGGTATGTGTGGGGCAAAGAAGTAGTGAAATATCCACATGGAGTGATGTGGGCAGTTGGGGCAATGGTGCAAGCTGGCTGTAAGGAAGTTGTACCTGAGGGATGTCGGGACATACCTCAACCTAGAGGAGGGCGGCGGGAGGCGGCAACTGCCCACGTTGCGGCAGTGAGCAAGGGACGAAGGCAACCTCACCTGCTTTGTGAGAGAGAATGGCGGGGACCCCTGATCGGGACGTGCCGACGGTGGGTTTTCACTGTTGGCGACGGCGACCGCATCTACACTAAGCATCCACCACTTCCCCCGGTGGAAGTGATCCGCTCGGATGTTAGAGATGTGGCCACTGTCGTTTTGTGCGAGAGAGTGTGAAGAGAGCAACCCCAGCAAG
>NW_025266391.1:0-1507 GCF_018294505.1 Triticum aestivum
AAATATCCGTGGACATGTTACGGATCCGAACGCAGGGTACACATATTGTCATGAGATTGGCTTTTGCTTGCATCGTTCAGTTTTCCTGGTTATTACACGATTGAAGTTTCCCTGTTTATTAATTGATGATTACCGCCTACAACTCTCCCTAAATTCTCATGTGATTCTCCTCCCGTGTGTAGCGTCTGCCAAAGCTTTGCCCCAGTGGCGTCAATGCTAGAGAACAGATCACACCAGCCCCCGGCGGCATGACTTTCTGCCCGTTCTGTCCGCGGACAGGCCGTCGGGCATGAGCTCGTGCACCCGAGGCGAGCAGGGGAAAAAGGCAAGGTCGTGGAGGAGGATGCAGGCGAGGTGCAGGCAGACCCGCAACGGTGACTCGCCGGAGGGCGCGCGCGAAGGAAGAGAAGGGCGGCTGAGGTGCGACGTCGGCGATGGCATGGCAGCCGCAGCGGAGGGAGCAGGGAGGCTGCGGAGGCGAGGAGAGGAAGTGGCGCGGAGGAGGCTCGCCGACCAGCGAGGTCGACGGCGGCTGGCGCGTCCATGGCATTTCCGGAGATGGCCGGGACGAGCACGAGTTGGGGAACAGGGGCGGCGCTGGAGCTCTGCCGATCCGATCGGAATCAGGCAGGAGTGGATCGGGAAGAGAGGCTGGGGATTGGGGCTACGGTTCGATCGGTGTTGGCTGGGCTTATTGGGCCGGCTACGCGTCTGGCTTGCTGGCCGCACATGCTCTCTCTCTCTCCCTTTTATTTTCTTCTTTTTCCATTTGATAAAACAAACCCCTCAATTAAAAAAAAAACCCACTCATGTCTTTTGATAAAAAAACAGAAATTACAACAAAGCAGAGAGTGCCTCGAGAGACGTTGTGAAGACGTGCATAATTTTCCTGGATGGTGTCACGTTGGCAACATCTATAGTCGGCTTCATCACTTAGGGCTTCATCACTTAGGGCTTCATCACTTAGGGCATGTACAATGGTGTTATCTTATGAGTGCCACGTAGGATAGATGATGAGGTGGAGGAGAGAGAACTCGTAAGAAAAGGCTTGTCTTCTCTTATTTAAGAGAAAACAAGAGGTGATCTCTTAGCACAATATGTCACACCATTTTTTTAGGAATTGCTAGTTATTGAAGATAAGGCTAAGAGATGACCCATTATAGACAAAAAAAATTGTCATCTCTAAATCACATGCAAGACTTAAGATAAGACCATCTTATCAACCATTGTACATGCCCTTAGCTACCCATCCGCCGATCCGACCTCTACACTGGCGAGACGCTACACCCCCTTGCAACAGCGACAAAACGCGGCGGCTTACCTTTGTCGGCTTTGCGCCCCCACCCCGGCACCCCTGCCTTGCAGCAGCCCGCCCGCCGTCTTGCCAGAACAAGCAGACATGTTGGCTTGCAGCAGGGATTGATATGTGGCGTCTAGCCAGCACCCCTGCCTTGCAGCAACCCGCCCGTCGTCGTGCACACCGGCTTTTCGGGCTTGCAGAAGCACA
>NW_025266392.1:0-1507 GCF_018294505.1 Triticum aestivum
ATAAGATGGAAATATCCTGACAGTGCAGAGATACTGGCTTTGATTAAAATCTCGGAATTGCTCTTCGACCGTGTACTCAGGATACCAGCGGTATCCAGCCTCAGTCATTACCCTGACCAACTTAGCGGTATGGCCGGGTACATCTAGGCATCGAGTCAGGCGAACCACTTGATTGAGGTCGCGAGTGGCCATCTGAAAGCACAATCATAATGCAAAGGCATTAGAATTTCTAGCAAAATTTTGGCAGCATAACTGCTGTAAATGCTCAAAAAGGATATTGAGACATTTGACAAAGGATTTCGTGCATACTCAACATCATCATATCAAAGTTCCGAAACCATTCTAACAACACAATGTGGTAGTAGAACTGAACTAGGCTGGTAACCATCAAACTTATAAGGTACTACTGATTAGTAACTCGTGATCCTGATAGAGAGAACAGAACCTAATTCCTTAACCCCCGGTGGAAGAATGGACTGACTCAGATCAGAAAGTTATAAGGTATAAGGAGTAAAAAGAGCCTTACATTCCAACCCACAAACAATTCCCCTACATATAACTAAAGAATTTCTAGACTCAACATCGACCAGTTTGGCTTGGAGAACCTACAGGCAGTACGGCTCTGATGCCAACGCTGTCAGGACCCCGACTCGATGTCACATCGATCTAGCTGGTAACACCTCATATCACTTTGCGGCCTCACGCACGGTATCCCCACGGGTGTCGTCTTACCTTTTCCCGGGACCGTTTGCGCCTTTTGGCTCACGTATATGATGGTGTCGCTAGCATCCATATGATAAAGAGCCCGGGCTGACATGACTAGTCGTAAACCCAAAGTGGCACAGACTTACAGGGACAGGCATCCATGACCCAGCTTCGAACGTGTCGGTCATCAGCAAGTGGGCCCGGGCTGTAGCACTGGGCTAGCAGGACTCCGGTAAACCGGGCTGTAGCGGGCTAACAGGACTCCGGTACTCAAAGCGTGACATTTCCCCGAAGGGACAGACACAGGAACGAAGAAGGACACATGCCTGCCAGCCTAAGTGTTCCAGAGCAGTAGCAAGCTACCATGGCTCAGCGGTAACACTAGGAGACATTTCCCGGTAAGAGAGGCTACTAAAGATAAACAACTAGATAGTCAGATCCCACACATACCAAGCATTTCAATCATACACACAATATGCTCGATATGTGCAAATACAACGAAGCATCACAACATGACTCTATGACACAAGTACTTTATTTAAGGCTCAGTGAGCCATACATATCATACACAAAGGTACGGGTCTCACGACCCAACATACAAGTCATGCAGTCATACAAGCCAGCAGCGGAAGTAACTTGTCTGAGTACAGACAACTAGTGAAATAAAAGAGGCTTGGAAAGCCTGGCTATACTACGTGGTCCTTCACAAGCTCAGGGTCACCACCTGGGTCTTTAGCCTACTCGTTGATGTCAACGTCTACATAGAACCCATCAGAAGGGGTTGCAGCGTCTTCTGTAAAAA
>NW_025266393.1:0-1507 GCF_018294505.1 Triticum aestivum
CCAACAGTTTGGCCAAACGCAAGAGGAACACGGCTTGCTCGGCGGAGGTCTGCTTCGCGACGTGGAGGTAGTCGTTGTTGTTGTTGTTGTTGGAGAGGTGCGTTAGCTGCAGCGGGTGGTGGTGGTGGAAGACGCGCGAGCAATTCATTAAACTTGTTATCGAGCTTTGTTTCGAACGTCTTCTCAAAGCCAGTGATCTTCTCCATGGCTTCTTCAAAATTGTTCAGCACATCTTGCACCTGTTCAGTCATCATTTGCTGAAACTTATCATGAAGCTCCTTGTTCGATAAATTCTCCCAGTCAATCTCGTCGGCTTGTGATCCTGGCATGGTTAACAGCAATAGAAACACACAAGAATATGATCCTACAGACTACGAACAAGTGGTGGTGGTGGGTGTCACAAATCCGTCAAGCAAATCTCAAATTCTTACCAGTTCTTACCCAGCAGCAGGCGGTGATCGGCAATCGTTGTAGTCAAAAACTCTCAAAGCTTGGATAGAGCGATTACCAGGGAGAGTCAAACACACGACGTAGATGTATGTGGAGCTGGGAAGGCTTATAATATGGTAGCAAAAAGGGTCAGCAATAATCAATTCAGAGATGCAAAGTTGAATAAACGCTCAACGACGGTACTGTGCTGGTCCTAGGCTAGACTGTGCTAGAGACGCGAGCCTAGAACACCAACAAAATCACGGCGCGGCACGTAAACAAGGGAAAAGCACACTCTGGAATTTTTTTTTTTGCGCTCTTTTTTTTTGCGAAAAATCACTATAATGGCGAGTGTCTCAAAACTCTTCTTAGCTCAAACTGACAGGATGGGCACGAAATTTTTTTGACCAATTTTTTTTTTTTTGACTGCCCGGACCCAAAAACTGGAAACGGGTCAAAAAAAACTTCCTATAATGGCACCTGTCTCAAAACACTCAGAAACACCTAAAAATAGGATAGCCAGAAATTTTTTCGGAAAATGCGTTTTCGAAAAATTTTGGGCCTAAACGGAGCGTGGCTACCCGACTCTTTTTTTTTTTTCCGAAACCTACTCCGGCAAGGAAACACGAATCGGAATCTAGATTGATCCCGAAAACAAACCTAATAAGCAAGGAACTCGGATTGGTGGTGGATATATGGTGGTGGTATATGGCAGCGGATTGGTGGTGGTATATGGATACGGATTCGGAGCGGTGGTGGTAGATGGCAGGGGCGATGATGATGGTGCGGCGACGGCGTGACAACTTGTGAACAGAACTCGAAACTCTAAAAGACTAGACGCTAAGACCAGCAACTGAACACGACGATGCAACCGCAAATTCAACAAAGCAAATACAGAAAAGATTATGCAAGGCTCAGATTGGTTCGGATGGGATGAACTAACCCTAATTTTTTTTGGCTTTTTCGTGGACTATAGGTATGAAGAACAGACTCGATCTAAACTACGAAAAACTGTAAAATCTCACCGAGCAACCTGGAAATCTGATACCACTTGATAGAGGCGAGGGTCCCGATCTTT
>NW_025266394.1:0-1507 GCF_018294505.1 Triticum aestivum
CTATAGAGTTAGTCAACTCTAGTGTAAAATTATTTGTACAAGCTTATAGAGCTAGTTGAACTCTAGTGTAAAATTATTTTAACTAGCTTATAGAGCTATTTCAACTCTAGTGTAAAATTATTTGAACTAGCTTATAGAGCTAGTTCAACTCTAGTGTAAAATTATTTGTACTAGGCTATAGAGCTAGTTCAACTCTAGTGTAAAATTATTTGAACTAGCTTATAGAGCTAGTTCAACTCTAGTGTAAAATTATTTGAACTAGCTTATAGAGCTAGTTCAACTCTACTGTAAAATTATTTGTACAAGCTTATAGAGATAGATCAACTCCAGTGTAAAATTATTTGAACTAGCTTATAGAGCTAGTTCAACTCTAGTTTAAAATTATTTGAACTAGCTTATAAAGCTAGTTCAACTCTACTGTAAAATTATTTGTACAAGCTTATAGAGCTAGTTCAACTCCAGTGTAAAAGTATTTGAACTAGCTTATAGACCTTGTTCAATTCTAGCGTAAAATTATTTGAACTAGCTTATAGAGCTAGTTCAACTCTAGTGTAAAATTATTTGTAGTAGGCTATAGAGCTAGTTCAACTCTAGTGTAAAATTATTTGTACAAGCTTATAGAGCTAGTTCAACTCTGGTGTAAAATTATTTGAACTAGGTTATAGAGCTAGTTCAACTCTAGTGTAAAATTATTTGAACTAGCTTATGGAGCTAGTTCAACTCTAGTGTAAAATTATTTGAACTAGCTTATAGAGCTGGTTCAACTCTAGTGTAAAATTATTTGTACTAGGCTATAGAGCTAGTTCAACTCTAGTGTAAAATTATTTAAACTAGCTTATAGAGCTAGTTCAACTCTAGTGTAAAATTATTTGTACTATGCTATAGAGCTAGTTCAACTCTAGTGTAAAATTATTTGAACTAGCTTATAAACCTAGTTCAACTCTACTGTAAAATTATTTGTACAAGCTTATAGAGCTA
Source organism: Triticum aestivum (assembly GCF_018294505.1). Taxonomy (NCBI): domain Eukaryota; kingdom Viridiplantae; phylum Streptophyta; class Magnoliopsida; order Poales; family Poaceae; genus Triticum; species Triticum aestivum. The sequence continues at coordinate 979 of NW_025266394.1, forward strand.
GTTCAACTCAAGTGTAAAAGTATTTGAACTAGCTTATAGAACTTGTTCAATTCTAGTGTAAAATTATTTGAACTAGCTTATAGAGCTAGTTCAACTCTACTGTAAAATTATTTGTAGTAGGCTATAGAGCTAGTTCAACTCTAGTGTAAAATTATTTGTACAAGCTTATCGAGCTAGTTCAACTCTAGTGTAAAATTATTTGAACTAGGTTATAGAGCTAGTTCAACTCTAGTGTAAAATTATTTGAACTAGCTTATAGAGCTAGTTCAACTCTAGTGTAAAATTATTTGAACTAGCTTATAGAGCTAGTTCAATTCTAGTGTAAAATTATTTGAACTAGCTTATAGAGCTAGTTCAACTCTAGTGTAAAATTATTTGTACTAGACTATAGAGCTAGTCAACTCTAGTGTAAAATTATCTGAACTAGGTTATAGAGCTAGTTCAACTCCAGTGTAAAATTATTTGAACTAGCTTATAGAGCTAGTTCAACTCTAGTGTAAAATTATTTGAACTAGCTTATAGAGCTAGT
>NW_025266395.1:0-1507 GCF_018294505.1 Triticum aestivum
CAGGTCGTGCGCCACACTGCGGCCATTGGTGCCTCAGGATCACCTGTTGTGCTAGCTGATATGATGACCTATCTGGGTTATCGCTGGCACCCTGAGTACACCGTCTACGAGGAGTACCAGGACTTTAACCAGGAGCAGTACCGTGCCATCGTCCACCTCTACTCTCGGGAGTATGAGTCCACTACCGTGCTGCACACCGCTCATGGTGTTGGAGTGACCATCGAGATGGCAGTCCACGATGCTGCTCATGCTGCTCTGACACGTCTTCGTGGAGAGTATCAGGCGTTGGACACTTCCCCTTTCAGACACATTCCTATCGCATCTGACGTTGGCGCGGAGGGATACTACACTGCCGCCTACTCCACCGTCACCCGAGAGCCCTTCCACCATCAGCGCCTGGTTCTGCATGCTGATGGGCTGGACCGAGCTAACAGAGCTCTTCGCCACGAGTTGTACACCACTCGTTAGCACCTTTACAGGGCTCTGACGCGGTTGCACCCCTTTGTCCGGTCTGGACAGCTGCCGCGTTCTGTGATCTACCCAGCCAGGACCGTGATGCCCCACGGTGTCGGATGGCCAGAGGTGGGAGGCTACTCCCCCGCACTTGGTCCTCTTCTGCCACCTGAGTGTCGGGTTCTACACCAGAGTATCCGCGGCCCCCAGGCCACTGACGTGGAGGACTATCCGTTGCCTCACTACCAGCTGTCAGGTTACAGCTACCTTCACAGTACCTCCTGGGACTGATGTAGTCTTGCTCATTAGTATTAGATGCATTCGCGAGCCTGCGTGCCGCCTATAATGACTTAATCTATGTACTGAACTCTGTGTACTGAACTCTATGTCCGACCCCTTTTGTAAGTTATGCCGACTATCTATGTGGTATCTGTCGTGCTCCTTTCATTATGCATGTTTCATCATGAATGATTCTTGTCTATGCAAATTTCTCAATACTGAGCTACCCCTGTTATATACTAGCAGGATGGTTAGACCAGCTGGTCGTGGTCGAGGTGGCAACTTCCCACCACCGCCTGAGTACATGGCTGGTATGATCCAACAACTTGAGATGAATCGCCAGTTCATGGAAAACATGATGGCTCAGTTTCCTCGCCCCAATATGAACCAGCATCCAAACACAACAACTCTGCAGGATTTCATACGCCTCAACCCAAGTGTGTACCGCAGCTCAACCCAGCCGCTGGATGCTGATGACTGGCTCCGTGACATCACCTATGAGATGGAGTCTGCTGATGTAGCCCCTGCCAGCTATGTCACTTTTGCTTCATTCTTTCTAAAGGGACCCGCAGCTCAATGGTGGGACAGCCACAGGCGTACTCTGCCAGTTGGAACAATCATCACCTGGCCAGACTTCCAGGCTGCTTTCCGTGCCCGCTTCATCCCACAAGGAGTCATGGACCGGAAGAAGCGTGAGTTTCGCAACCTCACCCAAGGCAACAAGACTGTTGAAGCTTATCAGCGGGAGTTTCTGGACTTGTCTCGCTATGCTGAA
>NW_025266396.1:0-1507 GCF_018294505.1 Triticum aestivum
AAAACGGACAATCTCTTTCGACGTATCAGGGTTTCATACGGAAACTCGTCTTTTACAAAGGGGTTTCATTTTTTTGAACTTATTTGAACTCCATAGTTTTTCTGTGCTCAAAATGCACCATTCAAAGCCACATCATCAATTTTCAACCCTTTCTGACTTCATTTGTTATTTTTCATGCATTTAATGGTTATTTTGAGCTATAAGACCCTCAAATTGAAAAGCATTTCAAATGAACTCTGAAAAGGTTGAAAGTTGGCATGATATCATCAGTTGACTCACATAGCATGTGCAAGAAAGTAGAGAGGGTTACGGCAAAAACTGGATGCACTTCCTGTACAAAACAGACAATCTCTTTCGAAGTATCAGGGTTTCATACGTAAACTTGTCTGTAACAAAGGGATTTCATTTTTTTGAACTTATTTGAACTCCATAGTTTTTCTGTGCTCAAAATGCATCATTCAAAGCCGCATCATCAATTTTCAACCCTTTCTGACTTCATTTGTTTTTTTCATGCATTTACTGATTATTTTGAGCTATAAGACCCTGAAATTGAAAAGCATTTCAAATGAACTCTAAAAAGGTTGAAAGTTGGCATGGTATCATCATTTGACCCACATAGCATGTGCAATAAAGTAGAGAGGGTTACGGCAAAAACTTGATGCACTCCGTGTACAAAACGGACAATCTCTTTCGAAGTATCAGGGTTTCATACGTAAACTTGTCGGTAACAAAGGGATTTCATTTTTTTGAACTTATTTGAACTCCTTAGTTTTTCTGTGCCCAAAATGCACCATTCAAAGCCACATTATCAATTTTCAACCCTTTCTGACTTCATTTGTTATTTTTCATGCATTTACTGATTATTTTGAGCTATAAGACCCTGAAATTGGAAAGCATTTCAAATGAACTCTGAAAAGGTTGAAAGTTGGCATGGTATCATCATTTGACCCACATAGCATGTGCAAGAATGTAGAGAGGGTTACGGCCAAAACTGGATGCACTTCGTGTACAAAACGGACAATCTCTTTCGAAGTATCAGGGTTTCATACGGAAACTCGTCTTTTACAAAGGGGTTTCATTTTTTGAACTTATTTGAACTCCATAGTTTTTCTGTGCTCAAAACGCATCATTCAAAGCCGCATCATCAATTTTCAACCCTTTCTGACTTCATTTGTTTTTTTCATGCATTTAATGGTTATTTTGAGCTATAAGACCCTGAAATTGAAAAGCATTTCAAATGAACTCTAAAAAGGTTGAAAGTTGGCATGGTATCATCATTTGACCCACATAGCATGTGCAATAAAGTAGAGAGGGTTACGGCAAAAACTGGATGCACTCCGTGTACAAAATGGACAATCTCTTTCGAAGTATCAGGGTTTCATACGGAAACTTGTCTGTATCAAAGGGATTTCATTTTTTTGAACTTATTTGAACTCCATAGTTTTTCTGTGCTCAAAACGCATCATTCAAAGCCGCATCATCAATTTTCAACCCTTTCTGACTTCAT
>NW_025266397.1:0-1507 GCF_018294505.1 Triticum aestivum
TAAGGAAAGAGTATGGTATCTTTGTTTTGATTTTTGATCAACGATCGTAGCAAGTTGTCTTCGGCCTCTTTGACGTTCTTTTCAACCAGAAATACATCTATGATATTTGTGTTAATGAACCCAATATCATAAATTTCTTGTTTTTTGCACTCGACGATCTTCAATCTGCATAATATATTGAGGACAATTAATTATAAATACATGCAATGAAAGAGCCGAGCTATATATAGAGACTTAATGACAAAAATAGTACTTACAGGCAGTAGCAAAAGACCATTAATTTATCGAGGGCCTTTTGATTGAAGAACGCGAATAACTCATCAAATGGAACACACAACAGATCATTTGAAACGAGGTCGTGCTCCTCTTTAATGTTCAGATACAAACTGTTTGTCCCCTCAGACTCTCTGCAGGTTTTCATGTACCAACTATGGAATCTTCGCATCATTGTTGTCAGAGATTTTTCATCTTTGACGAGAGGCTTCCCGTACTCATATCTGTGTTCGTCCACCTCCATGAAATCAGGAAGTGCATCGTCAGGCAGGTAATCTTCAAGATTGCCATAACTGGCCACCGTCCCCGGAGCATTAGACACATTGAGCGGGGGGCACGATTGTTGTGCTTGTTCGCCGAGCTGGGCAAATTTTTTTTCCCGTTTGCTCGTTCTTTTAACCTTTTATCACTGACAGTAGTTCCGACCGCTGGGCTTGGAGATATGTCTGTTCAGTAATGCGCTCATAGTTGGTTCTCGGCGGAGACTTTGGTGGTTTCCTCAGGGCATTGATAGTGCGCTTTGCTTTCACCCGATCTACCTTCTCCTCCGGAGGTGGATGTCTCTTTGCTTTCACCCCTTCAAAGAACTCCTTCACGTGGGTCCGCACAATCGTATCGTTTTCCTCCTCGGACCTCTCGTACGGTAACTTCTCTAAAGGCTTGAGAGATGGACCGTATTTGTATTGCCTCCCGCCTCTGGTTGTGCTGCTAGACGCCGGAGCAGACGGAGCGGCTGCGGCGTCTGTCTTCTTTCGTGCTTGCTTACGAGGCGGAGGAGAAGGAGTACGACGCACCGGAGCAGCTGGGGCGGCGGCGGGTCTCTTCCGCCCTTGCTGGAGAGGCGGAGAAGGAGGAGGCTGCTGGCTGCTCGGGAGCGCCGGCGCAGGCGGAGAAGGAGGCGGAGTGCCGCCACGCGCCAGAGAAGGAGGCGGAGTGCCGCCACGCGTGCCCTGATCGTCACTTACCGGAGGAGGAGGCGGTGGAGGAGGCGGAGTGCCCTGACTCGCCGGAGGAGGAGGAGGAGGAGGCGCCCAGTTCAGAAGGTTGATGAGCTCCTTCCGCCATAGGCATGGAGTCTTCAGAGCAGAACCCAGCCTAGTCTCCCCTTCACCGGTAGGGTGCTCAAGCGGGAGGTCCTCAAATCCCTCCGTTATTTCATCCACCATCACCTTAGCATATCCTTCTGGAATCGGCTGGCAGTGATAAGTTGTGCCGGGTCCACTAGGATAAACTT
>NW_025266398.1:0-1507 GCF_018294505.1 Triticum aestivum
AAGCACGATGTTAAATGTGAGGAGATGAACACCTCTGTATTGGTCAAAACCCCCGTGGGACAGTGTCAAACCTCCTTGGTTGGCATCGATGTCCCCGTGGAAATCGAAGGGCTGGAATTCTATGCCTCTCCCATTATCCTGAAGTCGTCTAACATCGACCTCATTTTGGGTATGGATTGGTTGAAAGCGCATACTGCTTCTATAGTTTGCGCCACTAAGACCGTCCATCTGCTACACCCTTCAGATGAAATAGTTGCTTACCAAGCTCATCTGGTGCAAAATGCCGAGGCAAGGCTCTATGCATTGAATGCACTGAACGCTGCACCACTCGAGGGCATTGAAAACATTCCCGTCGTGCGTGAATTCCTCGACGTCTTCCCTGAAGAACTTCCAGGGATTCCCCCTGCTAGAGCTGTCGAATTCATCATCGACTTGAAACCAGGCACTACTCCTATAGCCAAGCGACCATACAAAATGCCGCCGCATGAACTCCTTGAGCTTAAGGAGGAAATCGACAAATCTCTTCGCAAAGGATTCATTCGCCCAAGTTGCTCTCCTTGGGGAGCCTTCTCTCTTTGTCAAGAAGAAGGATGGGACAAACCGGTTAGTTCAAGACTACCGTCCTATAAACCAAGCTACCATTCAGAATAAATACCCTCTTCCTCGGATCAATGATCTGTATGATCAACTGGCGGGTTCGTCAGTGTTCTCTAAGCTCGACTTGAGGTTGGGCTACCACCAGATCCGTGTTCGAGAAGAGGATATCCCAAAGACCACCTTCGTGACTCGCTATGGTTCATACGAGTACACCGTCATGTCTTTCGGTTTAACCAATGCTCCAAGCCACCTTCTCTCGTCTGATGAACTATATATTCATGGATTACCTCGACAAGTTCGTCGTGGTTTATCTGGATGATATCCTGGTATTTTCCAAGAACGAAGAAGAACATGCCGAACATCTTCGACTTGTGCTGGAAAAGCTACGAGAGCATCAACTATATGCCAAGTTCTCCAAATGTGAATTCTGGCCACCGGAAGTAACCTATCTTGGTCATGTCATCTCTAAGGATGGTATTGCCGTCAACCCCGAGCGAGTTCAGGCTATTCTTGATTGGACTCCTCCCAAGAACGTTAAGCAAGTCAGAAGTTTTCTCGGTCTCGCCAGCTATTGCCGTCGATTTGTCGAGAACTTCTCTAAGATCGCCAGGCCTCTGACTAACCTGTTGCATAAGGGTGTCAAGTTCCAATGGACAGACAAATGTCAGGAAAGTTTCCAGGCACTCAAAGACAAGTTGACTTCTGCTCCAGTTCTAGCTCCACCTGATACTAAGAAGGACTTTGTCATTTACTGCGACGCTTCCCGTCAAGGATTAGGCTGTGTCCTAATGCAAGACCGCAAAGTGATTGCTTATGCCTCTCGGCAATTGCGCCCTCACGAAGAGAACTACCCAGTTCACGACCTCGAACTTGCTGCTGTCATTCATGCGCTGAAGCAGTGGCGACATTA
>NW_025266399.1:0-1507 GCF_018294505.1 Triticum aestivum
AGCTCTATAAGCTTGTACGAATAATTTTACACTAGAGTTGACTAGCTCTATAGTCTAGTACAAATAATTTTACAGTAGAATTGAACTAGCTCTATAAGCTAGTTCAAATAGTTTTACACTAGAGTTGAACTAGCTCTATAGACTAGTACAAATAAATTTACACTAGAGTTGAACTAGCTCTATAAACTTGCTCAAATAATTTTACACTAGAGTTCAACTAGCTCTATAAGCTAGTTCAAATAATTTTACACTACAGTTGAACTAGCTCTATAAGCTTGTACAAATAATTTTACACTAGAGTTGAACTAGCTCTATAGCCTAGTCCAAATAATCTTACACTAGAGTTGAACTAGCTCTATAAGCTTGTACAAACAATTTTACACTAGAGTCGAACTAGCTCTATAAGCTAGTTCAAATAATTTTACAACAGAGTTGAACTAGCTAATAAGCTAGTTCAAATAATTTTACACTAGAGTTGAGCTAGCTCTATAAGCTAGTTCAAATAATGTTACACTAGAGTTGAACTAGCTCTATAGGCTAGTACAAATAATTTTACACTAGAATTGAACTAGCTCTATAAGCTTGTATAAATAATTTTACACTAGAGTTGAACTAGCTCTATAGTCTAGTACAAATAATTTTGCACTAGAGTTGAATTAGCTCTATAAGCTAATTCAAATAATTTTACACTAGAGTTGAACTAGCTCTATAAGCTTGCAAAAATAATTTTACACTAGAGTTCAACTAGCTCTATAAGCTAGTTGAAATAATTTTACACTAGAGTTGAACTAGCTCTATAGCCTAGTATAAATAATTTTACACTAGAGTTGAACTAGCTCTATAAGCTTGTACAAATAATTTTACACTAGAGTTGACTAGTTCGATAGTCTAGTACAAATAATTTACAGTAGAATTGAACTAGCTCTATGGGCTAGTTCAAAGATTTTTACACTAGAGTTGAACTAGGTCTATAGCCTAGTACAAATACTGTTACACTAGAGTTGAACTAGCTCTGTAAGCTGGTTCAAATAATTTTACACTAGAGTTGAACTAGCTCTATAGCCTAGTTCAAATAATCTTACACTAGAGTTGAACTAGCTCTATAAGCTTGTACAAACAGTTTTACACTAGAGTCGAACTAGCTCTATAAGCTAGTTCAAATAATTTTGCAATAGAGTTGAACTAGCTCTATAAGCTAGTTCAAATAATTTTACACTAGAGTTGAACTAGCTTTATAAGCTAGTTCAAATAATTTTACACTAGAGTTGAACTAGCTCTATAGCCTAGTACAAATAATTTTACACTAGAGTTGAACTAGCCGTATAAGTTTGTACAAATAATTTTACACTAGAGATGAACTAGCTCTATAAGCTAGTTCAAATAATTTTACACTAGAGTTGAACTAGCTCTATAAGCTAGTTCAAATAATTTTACACCAGAGTTGAACTAGCTCTATAAACTTGCACAAATAATTTTACACTAGAGTTCAACTAGCTCTATAAGCTAG
>NW_025266400.1:0-1507 GCF_018294505.1 Triticum aestivum
TGGAAATCACTTCGGGACACCAATAGTGAGTAATTGTCCAAGAAACGGGCCAAAATCAACCCAATCTGCGAGTGCTGATGACAAACACGTAAGCGCGCCTTAGGGTTCGACAACCATGGAAATCGCTTTGGGACCCCAAAACGGTGAGTAATAGTCCATGAAACGGGTCAGAATCGACAAAAACCGCGAGTGTTGATGACCAACACGTAAACGCACCCCGAGGTTCGTTAATCGTGGAAATCACTTTGGGACCCCAAAACTGAGTAATAATCCAAGATACGGGCCAGAATCGGCCCAAACAGCGAGTCTTGACGGCCAACACATAAGCACACCTTGGGGTTCCACAACCATGTAAATCCCTTTGGGACCCCAAAACGGTGAGAAATAGTCCATGAAACAGGTCAGAATCGACAAAAACCACGAGTGTTGATGACCGACCCGTAAATGCACCTTGGGGTTCGTTAATCATGGAAATCGCTCTGGGACCCGAAGACAGTGAGTAATAGTCCACGAAACTGACCAGAATTGGCCAAAATAGTGAGTGTTGATGACCGACACGTAAACACACCCCGGGGTTCTTCAGCCGTGAAAATCACTTTGGGAACCAAAACTGAGTAGTAGTCCAGGAAACGGGCCAGAGTCGGCCCAAACTACGAGTGTGGATGACCGACACGTAAGCGCACCTTGGGGTTCGACAATCATGGAAATCGCTTTGTGACCCCAAAAGGGTGAGTAATAGTCCAGGAAACATGTCAGAATCGACAAAAACCGCGAGTGTTGTTGCTCGACACGTAAACGCAACCCAAGGTTCGTTAATCGTGGAAATTACCCCGGGACCCCAAAATAGTGAGTAAAAGTCCACGAAACAGGCTAGAATCGGCCAAAACTGCGAGTGTAGATAACCGACACGTAAGCGCACCTTGGGGTTCAACAACTATCCAAATCGCTTCGGGACCCCAAAACGGTGAGTAATAGTCCATGAAACGGGTCAGAATTAGCCAAAACTGTGATTGATGACGATGGACAAGTAAACGCACCCCGGGATCGTCAATCATGGAAATCGCTCTGGGACCCCAAAACATTGAGTAATACTGCACGAAACGGACAAGAATCGGCCAAAATTGTGAGTGTTGATGACCGACACGTAAACACACCCCAGGGTTTGTTAATCGTGGAAATCACTTCGGGACCCGAAAATGGTGAATAATAGTCCAAGAAGCGGACCAAAATTGGCCAAAATTGTGAGTGTTGATGACCGACATGTAAACGCACCACGAGGTTCGACAACCATGGAAATGGCTTCGGGACCCCAAAACTGAGTTATAGTCCATGAAACGGGTCAGAATCGGGAAAAACCGCGAGTGTTGATGACCGACACGTAAGCGCACCTTGGGGTTCGACAACCATGGAAATCGCTATGGGCCCCCAACACCGTGAGTAGTAGTCCATGAAGAGGGTGAGAATCGACAAAAACCATGAGTGTTGATGACCGACACGTAAACGCACC
>NW_025266401.1:0-1507 GCF_018294505.1 Triticum aestivum
CGGCAGCAAAGGGCAGGGGCGGCGCGCGGCGGCAGCGAAGGGCAGGGGCGGCGGCGCGGTGGTAGCGCGCAACGGCGACGGCGGCCAGTACAGGGGGAGCAGGGGAACGGGGCGGTGCTCACAGCGAGGTGGCGTCGGCGACAAGGAAGGCTCGGGGACGGCGGATCAATCTTTTTGTTCTGCAAATTTTGATATATTATATGTATTTTTCTGAATTAGGATGATTTAGTTATGATTTTTCAAGTTTGAGAATTGCCCTATAGCCCCGGTTTGTGTCTCCAACCGGGACTGTAGGTTAGACCCCTTTAATGCCGGTTCGTGGCACGAACCGGTACTAAAGGTTGGCCCTTTAGTACCGGTTTGTGCCACAAACCGGGACTCAAGGGGCTCGTGGGGCCCCGACCTGACGCCAGCCTGCCACCAGCCCTTTAGTACCGGTTCGTGACACGAACCGGTACTAAAGGTTCAACACGAACCGGCACTAATGCATAGCCGTTCGAACCGGTACTAATGATACCATTAGTACCGGGCCAAATGTGTATCACATAAGGTCCTTTTTCTACTAGTGCAAGCATCAACTACTAGAGAGAAATTAACACCGCAAGTGATTACAACAACCGATATATAACAATTGTTCATAGATGGAGATGGAAGTGGCAAGGAGGTACATGATGTTGATGGAGATGGTGATGATTGAGTAGATTAAGATGATTCATACGATGTCGGGGGGTTGGATGGCTTCAAATTTCCCCAGTCGGGGCAGGTGGATCCCAGGCAAAAATAAACCTCCGGGAGAGATGGCGTTCTCTGTACAGCACAGCGATAGAAAAGTGCGATCAAAATCTTTCAGGAAGTTTTATGATAATATAAGATCAGGGGCACCAGAGAGGGTGCTAGTGGAGCTATATGGGACCCACACACCCCGTTGGCGCGCTGTAGACCTAGGGTGTGTGGGTAGGTCATGTGGGCCCCACCGGTCAAACCATGGCCCAACCTTCTAGCTCTTGACTCCTTTTCTTCTAAAAGTCATCGTTCTGAATAGGCCTGCCATCTTCTTAAGAGCAAAAGACTTGATTAATTGCTCTATAACTGGCTTCTCCGGATCCTCCTCTAGCGGTAGGGTGAAATTTGCCTTCAGCTCAGTCCAAAGATCATCTTTCTGCATATCATTGACATAAGACACCTCAGGGTCTTCGTTCTTAGGCTTATACCATTGGTGGTTGCTGATCGGGATCCTGTCCCTAACAAGAACCCCGCACTGAGAAGCAAATGCGTTCTTTGTCCGGATGGGTTCAATCGGTTCGCCGTCGCGCGCGATTGCTGTGATCTCAAACCTTTCATCCGAGCTCAACTTTTTCATCGGGCCTCGTCTCCTTACCAAAGTTGTGCTCGATCCAAAGGGCTAGAAAAAAGAAGAAAGACGAGACTTAATTAATATGTGTACATATACCAAAACAATGAATGCATCAATTAGCTAGTCAGCACAGGCTTAACTAATATATATACC
>NW_025266402.1:0-1507 GCF_018294505.1 Triticum aestivum
CTTTCCATCCTCAAACGAGCGGTCAAGTCGAGCGTGTCAACCAAATTCTTGAAGATATGCTCAGGGCTTGTGTGATCTCCTTCGGCATGAAGTGGGAGGATTGTCTTCCTTATGCTGAATTCTCGTACAACAACAGCTTTCAAGCAAGTTCGGGCAAGGCCCCCTTTGAAATTCTGTATGGCAGGAAGTGCCGTACCCCTCTCAACTGGTCTGAAACCGGTGAACGTCAGCTGCTGGGTAATGACTTAATCACAGAAGCAGAAGAAATGTGCAAAGTCATTCGTGATAACCTCAAAGCAGCCCAGTCCCGCCAGAAGAGCTACTATGATAGTAAGCACCGTGATCTGGCTTTCGAGATCGGAGATCATGTTTACCTCCGCGTCTCTCCTATGAAAGGTACTCGTCGCTTCGGTATCAAAGGGAAGCTTGCCCCTAGATACGTGGGACCTTTCAGGATTGTCAGCAAGAGAGGCGACCTCGCCTATCAACTCGAGCTTCCTTCAAACTTTGCAAATGTTCATGATGTGTTCCATGTCTCTCAGCTTCGAAAGTGCTTCAAGACTCCTGACCGCACCGTCAACTTCGAGGACATTGAGCTCCAAGAAGATCTCTCTTATCGTGAGCACCCAGTTGCTATTCTTGAAGAGACTGAACGCAAGACTTGCAACAAGTCAATCAAATTTCTCAAAGTCAAGTGGTCACACCATTCCGACCGTGAAGCTACCTGGGAACGCGAGGATCACCTCCGTTCTGAGTACCCGGAGTTCTTTCAGTCCTAGATCTCGGGACGAGATCTTTTCGTAGTGGTGGAGTGTTGTAACGCCCCAGAGATACTTTCCATATTTGTATCCAACTCTTGCCGTCTCCGGCGCTAAGTTATATTTATTTCTCGGGTTGGGTCTTTGTCTCCGTGTGTTGTTTTCCTTTTTCGTGCATCTCTTATCATGTCATCACGTGCATTGCATTTGCATACATGTTCATCTCATGCATTCGAGCATTTTCCCCGTTGTCCGTTTTGCATTCCGGCGCTTCGTTCTCCTCCGGTGGTCATTTCTAGTCTTCTTTCGTGTGTGGGGTTTAAACATTTCCGGATTGGTCCGAGACTTGCCAAGCAGCCTTGGTTTACTACCGGTAGACCGCTTGTCAAGTTTCGTATCATTTGGACTTCGTTTGATACTCCAACGGTTAACCGAGGGACCGAAAAGGCCTCGTGTGTGTTGCAGCCCAACACCCCCCAAATTTGGCCCAAAACCCACCAAACTCTGCTCCTTGTCCTAGAGCGTTCGATCACGATCGTGTGGGCGAAAACCGCACCTCATTTGGACTCTCCTAGCTCCCTCTATGCCTATTTATACCCCCTCCATTCGGATCTCTTCTTCCCCCGTCCGAAACCCTAGTTAAAAAAAAAACAGATCCCTCTTCCCCGCGCCGGGCCGGACGTGTCCGCCCGCGCCGGACGTTGTCCGCCCCGCCGCCGCACCCACTCACGCGCCGCCACGTGGGCGCG
>NW_025266403.1:0-1506 GCF_018294505.1 Triticum aestivum
GAAATGCCCTTCTAAAATGCCCATCATTTTTGCCTTGGTTCAGAACCTCTGCCAAAAGTGGTGCACATTTTCCTAGGCCATCCTAGGGTTTTGAATTAAATCATAGCTATTTGAATTTGGGCATTTAAAATAATATAAAATATTTAAATGCTCAAATATCTCCAAACTAAAATGTTTCATGTTGGAAATAATCCAACTATGGACCAGGAGTAGTTTGGTGAATTTTGGAGTTGCCTAGGTATTTTATTTAATTCAACAAAGTTGCAGATATATTAAATAAAACAGAAAACAGAAAAGAAAGGGGAAAGACTTACCTGCGCGGCCCAGCCAGCTGGCCGGCCCAGCTAGCAGCCGACCCAGCCCAACACTGTAGCTCCCCGTCGTCTTCCTCCCCACGCCCCGAAGCTGCTGCGTGCTCGCGCGCGCGCGGCCGCGCGGCCACCTCCTGCTTGCCGACGCCCTCCTGGCCGCGTGGACGACGTCCGCAGCCCGTCCCGATCCCCCCTGCTCTCGCTCACTCTCCCCCGTTTCTCCCTCGCTCTCTCCCTCTCACGGTCGAAGCACACCGTCGCCGCCGTTCGCCTTAGCCACTGCCTCCGACCACCCCTCGCTTCCCCGAGTAGCTCAGAAGCTCCGCCACAACTCCCTCTTCCTCCCCACCGCTCCACGAGTCCCCGGAAGCCCTGCATCGTCGCCACGTCGCTGTTCCCCTCTTCGGGCTCCGACCACCGTCGCCGACGAATTCGCCGTCTCCAGCGCGTCCCCGAGCCCGCTTCGACGCCCACTGCAACCGCGGTGAGCCCCCGAGTCGTTTCCCCCTCTCCTTCCCCTCGTTCCCTCACCGTAGCTGCATCCCCACCACGGCTGAACCTCCGCCGTCGCCGAGCTCGCCGTCGACGCAGCTCCGGTGACCATTTGGTCACCCCGGCGAGTCCAACGCGTTCACAGAACCCAGTAGAGCATCCCTAGCGCCTCACTTTGCTCGACGTCGAGCTCCAGCACCACTCCCGTGCACGACCGAACCCCGGCGGCCGCAGCCGAGCTCGCCGCCGTCGACTCCGGCCACCCCGACCCCAACTGACTCCGCCAAGAGCCGCGGGTCGTCCTCAGCTTCACTCCGGTGGTCGCCGCGTTCCATTTGGTGGCCGAAACGACCAAAACCACTATCGCCGCCGCACTGTTGGTCGCCGCCGGCCAGAACTCCGGCGAGCTGACGTGGCCTAGTTGATTAACCACTAATCCACCACCTACTGACGCTGACAAGTGGGCCCCAGGGCATAGTCAAAGCTAACCAGCCCGGGGTCAACGCGGGATTAGCCCCTGTGACACTGACGTGTGGACCCCACACGTCAGGTTTGACCCGAGCCAGCCCTGTTGACCTGCTGATGTCACTGTGATGTCAGGCTGACGCAGTAATTGAATTTCTGGATTTAAATTAAATCAGGAAATTCCAGAATATTATTTAAACTTCAAAAATTCATAACTTTTATTCTGTAACTCCAAATT
>NW_025266404.1:0-1506 GCF_018294505.1 Triticum aestivum
TCGAATGGAAAGATTTTTGTGATTCTTTGGTATTGTGCCAAGTCCCACTGAATATTCAGTCCGTCGGCTTTAACTTGAGACTAATGGTTACCATGTGAAACATGTGGTAAGCAATCCAGACAATTCAAAAAATATATTAAAAAAGAGACAAATGGTCTCTTTTTTAAGAATACAAACGGTTGGATTGATTACATCATGTTAGTAATAGTTTGATGATAGTCAATCGATCTCAGGAGCCAGACACCCATCTCTCATGTTCTTTCTTCACCCGATCCCTTTTCCTATGGCTCTCGCCCTTCAGTAATTTAGCACATTCCCTATGTTTCCAGGCAACTAATTCAGGTACAGCACATTCTGCGCTTAATGTTTCTATTATTTTGTCCAACGTTGATATTTCCACCAACTTTGTTTCCTCATCAACAGCCTACACTTGAAAATCCACGCATCAAGGAGCAAACAATCCACTACCACCAGAAAAAAAAACAAAGGAAAAATATCATCTGTTGTGATCGTCCTTGGTGGCACCAATGCCGATGAATTAAACGACGCCCAGGGAGTGGATTGACTCCTAGCGGTCTCACCCACCATCGCGGTTGTCACCGGCGTTGCTCCAGCCTCCCGGCTCCTAGGAAATACAACCGGATCTATTGACACACCAAAAACAATAGAAAGATCAATCAGTCACATTCGCTAAGCACAAAGGAAAGAAAGGGAACATGATTAATAATTGTGCTAATTATTCTTACAATTTCCAAGAAGGTAGCATGCTTCAAGGTTGCTGATGTCCACGCATAGTCTGACAAGATTTTGGCCTGGACAGCGATGCGCAATAGTGATAGCCTCCAACAACCCTACTTTGCCCAACTTCCTGAATTTCTTGCATCTGCGCGCACAGAATAGTTCGGCATTGTGATCTTCCAAAATTTGCCACAAAATGACTAGCATCATTTTTTGTACCAGGAATAATGCGACTCTTTTTTAATCAAGCTAGGACATGTAGATCGATCATGTACAAGGAACAATGCAACTCTTCTTTATTAAGCTAAGACATGTAGATCTATCATGTACAAGGAACAATGCGACTCCTCTTTCTGGTTTCCAATAATCAGAATTACCCAAACTTTTGGTATAATTAAAGCTAGGCCATGTAGGATGGAATAAGAACATAAATTCGAAAAGGATGGACACATATCCAATAGAACTACAAAATGATGGACAAAACATATTTTGATATATTGCCAGAAGTTCTTGTTAGAGAAAATTGTTTCACATGGTATCTTTCCGTGAACTCAACATCATAATCTATTATGGAGTAACTGATTTGATCCAGGAACAGTTTGTCAGTTGGTCATGCACTCCTTCACTGCATAATTTTCTCTTCTCCATACTTTGTATGGTTACATAGAAGGTTATAACGGAGGGGGAAATTTCATATATATGTCCTGAACCAATATAGAGAAAAGCAAAAGCAAGTAACATAGATATAATGGGAAGGGCTCGCTGATC
>NW_025266405.1:0-1506 GCF_018294505.1 Triticum aestivum
CTTTCACTCGGTGGCTATCCTAAACTACGACTACAAGCGACTCTTTTGAGGTGGCGCACACGAGTCCACATATTCACCATATCAATACACCACTATGGATCCGCTCCCGTCTCCCTACGAGAACGCCATCCATAGCACTCACGCTTATCTTGCGTATTTTAGAGTATCCACTTTCACTTGTCTATGAACTGATATAAGCAATCCAGAAGTCCTTTTCCGCGGACACGGCTATTCGAATAGATTAGGTTAACCCTGCAGGGGTGTACTTCTTCATACACGCTCTCACCACTTACCGTCGTTTACACGACATGTACTCGGCAACCTTCAAGCGGAAGCCCAACGTGGGTGTCGGCCACGACCTACCTAATCACCTAAGTCTCTAGTCCAGGTTTATCGCCTATTCGGGTTCCATCCATGAGGAGATCCGGCCGGAGTTTCGCTCACAGCCCCAAACGATGCGAACAGCGTTCCCGAGACACCAAACGGGCGCCCGGTACACCGTGCCACGTGCCTACCGCATCACAGCCCACCCCTATGGTCAGCGCTGCCCACGGCCTCCAGCATACTACAAACACCAGAAACTACTTGCAACTCCTGGACAGAGGACAAGGGTGATCAAGAAGCCGAGAGGGTCCATTGGTTTCGGGCCCAATGCGTGGTAGTAGCTGAATCATGGATCACAAACACAGAACTCAGTTCCTGAGGACGGCTGCAATGAGACAACCCACCATGTACTCCTACATGGCCTCTCACCGCTACCTTTACCAAAACGTGTTCACACACTTAGCTCACACACAGTAGGACATGTTCACACGCCTCTGATTCATCCCCGATGAATCAGACCTGACTCAACTCTAAGCAGTAGCAGGCATGACAAACAAGTAAGAATGAGTAGGCACAACAGGGCTCAAACAACTCCTACCCATGCTAGTGGGTTTCATCTATTTACTGTGGAATGACAGGTCATGCAAAGGATAAAGGGGTTCAGCTACCGCAGCAAGTAACAGATGAATCGTTGTTGTCCTAATGTAGTAAAAGAGAGCAGGAGCGAGAGAGTGGGATTGTATCGGAATGAACAAGGGGGTTTTGCTTGCCTGGCACTTCTGAAGATAACATTGAGTCTTCATCAGTGTCAACGATCACATCATCGGTACAACGTCTACCGAGGGGGAACAACACCGGCAAACACAGAAGAAACACGATCAATGCAATGCACAATATGATGCATGCTATGACATGGCAATATGAATGTGTTTTGGGCTAGTGCATCTAGCTATGATTTAAATGAAGTTGGTTTGAACACATGATTCAATTTCCAACTCCATATATGATTATTTAAATGCCCTTTATTTGTTTTGTCCAAAACAGAGGACAAACATTGTTCAAACATGCATGAAAATGGTACAGATGGATTCCTTGAATTTTTCTGATAATTTTTCATATATAAATTATTTAATTTGGAGTTACGGTTGAATTTCTATGAATTTTAGAAGTTTTAGGCATTTT
>NW_025266406.1:0-1506 GCF_018294505.1 Triticum aestivum
CGCTCTCCCCCGGAAATCTGGCGCCCCTATCCAGTAGCTTGGCCACTTCAAGCCGGACATCCTGTCAACCGCCCCGGACATCCGGCGTCTCACGAGAGCCCAGACATCCGGGCCCCAGCCCGGACATCCGGCGCCTGCCTGCGCACAGAGACGGGCCAGAGGCCCATGTATCCCCTCCTCACTTACCCCTTCGTGGACTAGCCTATATATACTCCATCCCCTTCATCTATTTAGGGTTAGCAAAGTGATAGCTCATTTGTATGTGAGCCTTGCTCCTACCTATCTCTACTCTTGAGAGAGAGACCACTACTCCATTGGAGGCTAAGACCTCCATCTAGGAGAAGATCCCGCGGGATATCATCAAGACCCCCTCACGGGCGGACCCCCTTCAAGACCTCCTCATGGAGATAAACTTTACCTTGTATCTTTGCTTTTGTTGTTCATGTACCTTTGTGGATCTTGTGTGTTTGATTGTCTAGTGGATGTGTGATTGGACTTGTTCTTGAGTGTTTTCCCCTTGTGATTTCTCCTCGTTCTTCCCCGTGTTCTTCGTGTTCTTCGAGGGATCCCACTCCAATCGTGAAAGATGGGCCTACACCATTTTAGCCCCGTATCAAAAGGAGGGAGGGAAGGAAAGGGGAGGCGCCCTAAGGCAGCCATCTCCCTTTCCTTTCCCCCTCATGTCCAAATAAGGAAAGGGGGCGCAGGGCAAGGCAACAGCCCTAGGGCTGCCGCCAGGTCTTTTGGGGCGCCCTAGGGGTTGCCTCCTCCCCTCCCACCTATATATATGTGGGGAGGGGATGCCACACAAGGACACAACATTGTCTTAGCCATGTGCGGCGCCCCCGTCCACCGTTTACTCCCTCGGTCATATTTTCGTAGTGCTTAGGCAAAGCCCTGCGGAGATCACATCACCATCACTGTCACCACGCCGTCGTGCTGTCGAAACTCATCTACTACCTCGTCGTCTTGTTGGATCAAGAAGGCGTAGGACGTCCCCGAGCTGAACGTGTGCAGAACGCGGAGGTGTCGTGCGTTCGGTACTAGATCGGTTGGAGCGCGAATAAAGTTTGACTACATCATCCGCGTTGTGAAACGCTTTCGCTTATGGTCTACTAGGGTACGTATACACACTCTCCCACTCATTGCTATACATCTCCATGGATAGATCATTACGTGTGCGTAGATTTTTTTTCCATGCAACGATTCCCAACAAAAACACCATGTTCAAGTAGGGGGTACAACAGGTTGCGGGAGAGTGGACCGCTGAATATAGATGAGGGAAGGTGATGGAGGTGTTGATGAAGACGGCGACTTTATTGGAGTAGATCACCGTCATGATGGTTCCCTCGGCGGGCGCGCCGGCGCCACCGGGAGAGAGGGGGAGAGATCTCCCCCCTCCCTCCTTCTTCTTGATTGGCCTCCCCGCCTAGATGGGAGGAGGGTTTCCCCTCTGGTCCTTGGCCGTCATGGCTCCCGGAGGGCAGGAGCCCTCCGAGATAGGAT
>NW_025266407.1:0-1506 GCF_018294505.1 Triticum aestivum
AAATAAATTATTTAGCCTCTGTTTTGGTTGTGTTTTTTGTGTTTAATTAGTGTTTGTGCCAAGTAGAACCATTGGGAAGACTTGGGGAAATTCTTGTTGAACTTGCTGTAAAAAACAGAAACTTTAGCACTCACGAGAACTGCTTTAATTTTTATTTGAAGAGTGATATTTAGTTAATTCTTTTTTAAGATTATTAATAGATAAATTCCTCACGTACAGAAATTTATTTTAGAATTTTTGGGGTTCCAGATCTTGCGCTAGCTACAGATTACTACAGACTGTTCTGTTTTTGACAGATTCTGTTTTTCGTGTGTTGTTTGCTTATTTTGATGAATCTATGGCTAGTAAAATAGTTTATAATCCATAGAGAAGTTGGAATACAGTAGGTTTAACACCAATATAAATAAAGAATGAGTTCATTACAGTACCTTAAACTGGTCTTTTGTTTTCTTTCGCTAACGGAGCTCATGAGTTTTCTATTTTGAGTTTTGTGTTGTGAAGTTTTCAAGTTTTGGGTGAATTCTTTTGATGGATCATGGAACAAGGAGTGGCAAGAGCCTAAGCTTGGGTATGCCCATGGCACCCCCAAGATAATCCAAGGACACCAAAAATTCAAAGCTTGGGGATGCCCCGCAAGGCATCCCCTCTTTCGTCCACTTCCATCAGTAATTTACTTGAAGCTATATTTTTATTCACCAACATGATACGTGTTTTGCTTTGAGCGTATTGTATTATTTGTGTCTTTGTTTGTTAGTATGCCACAATCATCCTTGCTGTACACACCTTTTGAGAGAGCCATACATGAATTAAAATTTGATAGAATGCTCTATGTGCTTCACTTATATCTTTTGAGCTAGATAATTTTGCTCTATGTGCTTCACTTATATCTTTTGAGCTAGATAATTTTGCTCTATGTGCTTCACTTATATCTTTTGAGCTAGATAATTTTGCTCTATGTGCTTCACTTAGATCTTTTAGAGCACGGTGGTGGATTCGTTTTAAAGAAACTATTGATCTCTCATGCTTCACTTAAATTAATTTGAGAGTCTCTTAATAGAATGGTAATTTGCTTAATAATAATATGCTTGGTATTCAAGATTTGTGAAACTTTCTTTTGAGTGTGTTGAATACTAAGAAAAGATTGAAGCATGATAATTGTTTTGAGATATGGAGGTGATAATATTAAAGTCATGCTAGTTGAGTAGTTGTGAATTTAAAGAATAATTGTGTTGAAGTTTGTGATTCTCGTAGCATGCACGTATGGTGAACCGTTATGTGATGAAGCGGAGCATGGTTTATTTATTGATTGTCTTCCTTTTGAGTGGCGGTCGGGGACGAGCGATGGTCTTTTCCTACCAATCTATCCCCCTAGGAGCATGCGCGTAATACTTTGCTTTGATAACTTCTAAATTTTTGCAATAAGTATATGTGTTCTTTATGACTAATGTTGAGTCCATGGATTATACGAACTCCCACCCTTCCACCCTTGCTAGCCTCTCTAATACC
>NW_025266408.1:0-1506 GCF_018294505.1 Triticum aestivum
CTCCCACGTGTCGAGGCACGACTTAGAGACATAACCGCATTGAAAGCAATGTCGCAAGTCAGGCAATCATTACAACATCCCATGTAATATATAATAAAAGGGGAAGATAACATAGTTGGCTTACACTCGCCACGTCACATCAGAGTACATAAATAACATCCATCAAACAAACACTCATGGCCCGACTACGGCGCCAAAATAGAAAAGAACCCAACATGCGACAAGGTCCTGAATCGATAACCCCAACTAGGCACCACTACTGATCATCTGGAAAGGACACGTAGTATCGCTGAGAGTCCTCGTCGAACTCCCACCTGAGCTCGTAATCGTCAACTGGAGCAGAATCACCTGGACCTGCATCTGGAGTTGTAGTATCTGTGAGCCACAGGGACTCAGCAATCTCACACCCACGCGATCAAGACTATTTAAGCTCATAGGAATGGATAAGGCAAATATATGTGGAGCTGCAGCAGGCGACTAGCATATATGGTGGCTAACTAATACGCAAAAGGGAGCGAGAAGAGAAGGCGAAGCACGAACGAGAAGCTAAAAGAACATCCTGCGCAAGCATAACTCCAACACTGTGTCCACTTCCCGGACTCCGCCGAGAAGGGGCCATCACGGTAACACACACGGTTGATTCATTTTAATTAAGTTTAGTTCAAGTGATCTACAACCGGATATTAACAAATTCCCATCTGCCCATAACCGCGGGCACGGCTTTCGAAAGATCAATCCCTGCAGGGGGGTCCCAACTTAGCCCATAACAAGCTCTCACGGTCAACGAAGGAATAGACCTCCACCCGAGACACACCGATCAGACTCGGCAACCCGGTACAACAAGACAATTCGACAGGTT
The DNA here is from genome assembly GCF_018294505.1 of Triticum aestivum. NCBI lineage: Eukaryota > Viridiplantae > Streptophyta > Magnoliopsida > Poales > Poaceae > Triticum > Triticum aestivum. Next base: position 860 of record NW_025266408.1, read on the forward strand.
AAAACAAGACCAGCAACACCGCCCGAATGTGCCGACAAATCCCGATAGGAGCTGCACATATCTCTTTCTCAGGGCACACTCAGATGAGCGCTCCGTACAACTAAAACCAAACCTCGAGTTTCCCTGAGGGGGCGCTGCACAGGACTCTAGTTTGGACCAACGCTCAGAGGAGCACTGGCCCGGGGGGGGGGTTAAAATAAGATGACCTTCGGGCTCCGGAAACCCAAGGGAAAAGAGGCTAGGTGGCAAATGGTAAAACCAATGTTGGGCATTGCTGGAAAAGCTTTAATCAAGGCGAACTATCAAGGGGTTCCCATTATAACCCAACCGCGTAAGGAACGCAACAATCCGGGAACATAACACCGATATGACGGAAACTAGGGCGGCAAGAGTGGAACAAAACACTAGGCGAGAGGCCGAGCCTTCCACCCTTTACCAAGTATATAGATGCATTAAGATAACATAGCAATATAATGATATCCCAACAAGTAAATAAATGTTCCAACAAGGAACGGCTCCAATCTTCACCTGCAACTAACAACGCTATAAGAAGGGCTGAGCAAAGCGGTAACATAGCCAATCAATGGTTTGCTAGGACAATGGTGGGTTAGAGGTTCAACATGGCAATTGGGAGGCTGACAAGCAAA
>NW_025266409.1:0-1506 GCF_018294505.1 Triticum aestivum
GCGCACACGAGTCCACATATTCACCATATCAATACACCACTATGGATCCGCTCCCGTCTCCCTACGAGAACGCCGTCCATAGCACTCACGCTTATCTTGCGTATTTTAGAGTATCCACTTTCACTTGTCTATGAACTGATATAAGCAACCCAGAAGTCCTTTACCGCGGACACGGCTATTCGAATAGATGATGTTAACCCTGCAGGGGTGTACTTCTTCATACATGTTTCCACCACTTAGCGTCTGCACACGACATGTGCTCGGCAGACTTCAAGCGAAAGCCGACGTGGGTGTAGACCACGACCTACCTAAACACTCAAGTCTCTAGTCCAGGTTTATCGCCTATTCGGGTTCCATCCATGAGGAGATCCGGCCGGAGTTTCGCTCACAGCCCCAAACGATGTGAACAGGGTTCCCGAGATACCAAACGGGCATCCGGTACACCGTGCCACGTACCTACCGCATCACAGCCCACCCCTACGGTCAGCACTGTCCACGGCCTCCAGTAAGCTACAAACACCAAAAACTACTTGCAACTCCTGGACAGAGGACTAGGGTGAATAAGAAGTCGAGCGGGGTCATATTTCAGGGCCCAATGCATGGTAGTAGCTGAATCATGGATCACAAACACAGAACTCAGTTCCTAAGGACGGCTTCAATGAGACAACCCACCATGTACTCCTACATGGCCTCTCACCGACACCTTTTACCAAATCGTGTTCACACACTTAGCCCACACATAGTAGGACATGTTCACACACCTCTGATTCATCCTCGATGAATCAGACCTGACTCAACTCTAAGCAGTAGCAGGCATGACAAACAAGCATGAATGAGTAGGCACATCAGGGCTCAAACAACTCCTACTCATGCTAGTGGGTTTCATCTATTTACTGTGGCAATGACAGGTCATGCAAAGGATGAAGGGGTTCAGCTACCGCAGCAAGTAACAAATATGTTGTTGTTGTCCTAATGCAGTAAAAGAGAGCAGGAGCGAGAGAGTGGGATTTTATCGGAATGAACGAGGGGGTTTTGCTTGCCTGGCACTTCTGAAGATAATATAGCTCTTCATCGGTGTCATCGATCACATCGTCGGTACACGTCTATCGAGAGGGGACAATTACCGGCAAATACAGAAAAACACGATCAATGCAATGCACAATATGATGCATGCTATGACATGGCAAAAATGAATGTGTTTTGAGCTAATGCAACTAAAACCAGATTAAATGAAGTTGGTTTGAATATAAAATTCAAATTCAAACTCCATATGTGATTATTCAAATGCCATTCACTTCATTTGTCCTAAACAGTAGTGATAAGTTGTTCTAACATGCATGAAAATGGTACAGATGGATTCCTTGAATTTTTCTGATAATTTTTCATATATAAATTATTTAATTTGGAGTTACGGTTAATTTCCTATGATTTATTGAAGTTTTAGCTATTTTCTGGAATTAATAAATCATTTAAGAATTATCTAAATTCCAGAAACATTTACTGCGT
>NW_025266410.1:0-1506 GCF_018294505.1 Triticum aestivum
CAACACGAGTTTTTTCCACCCCTTTCAGAACGCGCTCTTCGCGCCACAAAGCCGCCCCAAGACGCGCGAGCAATGAGCATCGAGCTTAAACATATCGCAAACGTCAAACATAATATAACGGGATTAATATATATCGCGCACGTGCGACATGTTTGTCACAAGGCGCAAAAAATAATTATAAAAGGAATGCAACACGAGGACTTCCCAGGAGGTCACCCATCCTAGTACTACTCTCGCCCAAGCACGCTTAACTTCGGAGTTTTGATGGGATCCGGTGCTTTAGTGCTGGTATGATCGCATCCGACATGTTTCCCCGTCTTCGTCCCTTATGCTTGCCACTCCCAGGTCCGCTCCAAAGACGATTCTACATTCTCACTACCATTACAACCGTTCCCTAACAATGGATAATGTCCTATACTACTTACTCTCCCGCTCAATCATGGAGACGAATTTTCCACGGTTTCCACCCCTCCCTCCATACCGCAGCAACATGAGTTTTTTCCACCCCTTTCAGAACGCGCTCTTCGCGCCACAAAGCCGCCCAAGACGCGCGAGCAATGAGCATCGAGCTTAAACATATCGCAAACGTCAAACATAATATAACGGGATTAATATATATCGCGCACGTGCGACATGTTTGTCACAAGGCGCAAAAAATAATTATAAAAGGAATGCAACACGAGGACTTCCGAGGAGGTCACCCATCCTAGTACTACTCTCGCCCAAGCACGCTTAACTTCAGAGTTCTGATGGGATCCAGTGCTTTAGTGCTGGGATGATCGCATCCGACATGTTTCCCCGTCTTCGTCCCTTATGCTTGTCACTCCCAGGTCCGCTCCAAAGACGATTCTACATTCTCACTACCATTACAACCGTTCCCTAACAATGGATAATGTCCTATACTACTTACTCTCCCGCTCAATCACGGAGACGAGTTTTCCACGGTTTCCACCCCTCCCTCCATACCGCAGCAACATGAGTTTTTTCCACCCCTTTCAAAACACGCTCTTCGCGCCACAAAGCCGCCCCAAGACGCGCGAGCAATGAGCATCGAGCTTAAACATATCGCAAACGTCAAACATAATATAACGGGATTAATATATATCGCGCACGTGCGACATGTTTGTCACAAGGCGCAAAAAATAATTATAAAAGGAATGCAACACGAGGACTTCCCAGGAGGTCACCCATCCTAGTACTACTCTCGCCCAAGCACGCTTAACTTCGGAGTTCTGATGGGATCCGGTGCTTTAGTGCTGGTATGATCGCATCCGCCATGTTTCCCCGTCTTCGTCCCTTATGCTTGCCACTCCCAGGTCCGCTCCAAACACGATTCTACATTCTCACTACCATTACAACCGTTCCCTAACAATGGATAATGTCCTATACTACTTACTCTCCCGCTCAATCACGGAGACGAGTTTTCCACGGTTTCCACCCCTCCCTCCATACCGCAGCAACACGAGTTTTTTCCACCCCTTTCAGAACGCGCTCTTCGCGCCACAA
>NW_025266411.1:0-1506 GCF_018294505.1 Triticum aestivum
AGCCTAAATCGGAGAAATGTGTCTTCATAGGATACCCAAAGGAGACCGTTGGGTACACCTTCTATCACAGATCCGAAGGCAAGATATTTGTTGCTAGAAATGGATCCTTTCTAGAGAAGGAGTTTCTCTCAAAAGATGTGAGTGGGAGGAAAGTAGAACTTGATGAGGTAACCGTACCTGCTCCCTTATTGGAAAGTAGATCATCGCAGAGATCAGTTTCCGCGACATCTGCACCAAGTAGTGAGGAAGTTAATGATAATGATCATGAAACTTCAGATCAAGTTATTACTGAACTTCGTAGGTCAACTAGATCAAGATCCGCACCAGAGTGGTACGGTAATCCTGTTCTGGAGGTCATGTTACTAGACCATGGCGAACCTACGAACTATGAAGAAGCGATGGTGAGCCCAGATTCCGCAAAATGGCTTGAAGCCATGAAATCTGAGATGGGATCCATGTATGAGAACAAAGTATGGACTTTGGTTGACTTGCCCGATGGTCGGCAAGCCATTGAAAATAAATGGATCTTCAAGAAGAAGACTGACGCTGATGGTAATGTTACTGTCTATAAAGCTCGACTTGTTGCGAAAGGTTTTCGACAAGTTCAAGGAATTGACTACGATTAGACCTTCTCACCCGTAGCGATGCTTAAGTCTGTCCGAATCATGTTAGCAATTGCCGCGTTTTATGATTATGAAATTTGGCAAATGGATGTCAAAACTGCGTTCCTGAATGGATTTCTGGAAGAAGAGTTGTATATGATGCAACCGGAAGGTTTTGTCAATCCAAAGGGAGCTAACAAAGTGTGCAAGCTCCAGCGATCCATTTATGGACTGGTGCAAGCCTCTCGGAGTTGGAATAAACTCTTTGATAGTGTGATCAAAGCATTTGGTTTTATACAGACTTTTGGAGAAGCCTGTATTTACAAGAAAGTGAGTGGGAGCTCGATAGCATTTCTGATATTATATGTGGATGACATATTACTGATTGGAAATGATATAGAATTTCTGGATAGCATAAAGGGATACTTGAATAAGAGTTTTTCAATGAAAGACCTCGGTGAAGCTGCATATATATTAGGCATTAAGATCTATAGAGATAGATCAAAACGCTTAATTGGACTTTCACAAAGCACATACCTTGACAAAGTTTTGAAGAAGTTCAAAATGGATCAAGCAAAGAAAGGGTTCTTGCCTGTACTACAAGGTGTGAGATTGAGTAAGACTCAATGCCCGACCACTGCAGAAGATAGAGAAAAAATGAAAGATGTTCCCTATGCTTCAGCCATAGGCTCTATCATGTATGCAATGCTGTGTACCAGACCTGATGTGTCCCTAGCTATAAGTTTAGCAGGGAGGTACCAAAGTAATCCAGGAGTGGATCACTGGACAGCGGTCAAGAACATCCTGAAATACCTGAAAAGGACTAAGGATATGTTTCTCGTATATGGAGGTGACAAAGAGCTCATCGTAAGGGGTTACGTTGATGCAAGCTTTGACACTGATC
>NW_025266412.1:0-1506 GCF_018294505.1 Triticum aestivum
TGTCACATCCCTAGCTTCAGGCATTGCTCTAGGTTAACTTCATGTGTGCATCATGTCTATATTTTTGAAACTTGAATTGAGGAATATTGGAAGCCTCAAAACCCTAAATAAAAGAGGGGCAAAAACCCTAGAAATCTCATTCATTGCTCCAAAAGGCTCTTCTTAAATGTTTGATAAATTTTGGTAAGGGTTCTGGTCCCAACCAAAATATTGAACATTTTTAAGGATTTATTTTTGGGACTTTGAATTTAAATCTTTAGCTATTTGAATTTGAATTATATTCATATAATTAGAATATAATTTCAAATACCCCTGAAATATTTTATGAGCTTTTTGGAAAAGTCCATCTAGCAACATAAAATATTCAGAGGATATTTGGCACTGTTTTGAATTTGTTTAAATTTGAAAACAGTGGCAAAGAAAAAAAAAGAAAACAAAACAGAACAGAAATAAAAATAAAAAGAACAGAGTCTTACCTGGGCCTTACCTGGCTGGCCCAGTGGACAGCCCAGCCCACTGGCCTGGTGCCAGTCGTCCTCTACCTCTGCCAGTAGGCAGAGGAGGGAGACAGCGCACGCGCGCGCCGTGGCGACACGCCACCTCCCTGCCTGCCTGCGTCCCTCGCCACCGCGACGCCTTGGGCTTTCTCCTCGGCGCCGCCTCGAACCCCTGGACCCCCTCACTCGTTCCCTTCGTCTCTCCTTCGCCTCTCCCTCTCGCACACCCGAACGCCTCCGCCGCCGCTGTTCGCAACCACCGCAACCACAGCCACTCCCTCGCCCCCTCTCTGCGTACCCGAGCTCCGCCCTGACCCCGTGGAGCTACCCACCGACGCACGCGATCAGAGGAAGCCGAAATCGACCGGAGCATCATCGTCTTCACCTCCGGTGCCCGGAGATCGACTCCACCGATTCGGCGCGTCCAGAGCCTCCCCGGCCCCGCCGTCTGCACCGTCTGACTCGCCGTGAGCCACTTACCTTATCCCCTAACTCCTTGTGCTCGCCCTCGTGCTGTAGCGCCGTTCCCCACGAGCACTGAGCTCCGGCCGCCGCCGAAGTCGACGCTGCGCTCGACTCAGGCCACGTCTCACCCTCCCGATGCTACCAGTGGATGCGCGCAAGTGCCAGCAAGCTAACGCCGCCACCAGCTCGTCCTCTTGTGCACCATAGCGCTAAGCCGCCCGAAACCGTAGCTCCGGCCGCCGCCGTTCTGGTCGCCGCCGTCGACCCCGGCCTCCCTGTGCCCAGCTGCGTGCGCCCCTAGACGCGCGGGAGCACGGGCTTCCTCCTGATGCCCTCAGGGTGCCCAACCGCAGCCGTAGCGCCGTCCCGACCAACTCCGGCGAGGTCTCGCCGTCGCCGTGGTCGCCGGCGTCACTCGCCGACGTGGCCACTTAGTTAGGGCGTAAACACCCCGCTAATCACCCACTACAGCCACTGCCAAGTGGGCCCTCGTGCCTAATTAACTAGTTTAACCTCTCTGTTTAGATTAGTACTAATTTTGTGG
>NW_025266413.1:0-1506 GCF_018294505.1 Triticum aestivum
GATGCGATAACTTTGTGCATGTAGCTCCGATTCGCGCGTATAATATGTCAAATTGTTCGACTCGTGATGCTCTTCATTTTGTTCAATTGCATCATTTTCATTAGAGGTCATCTTGATGCCCAAATCTTCGTTGGAAGAGGGCTAGTTGCTGTTAATCTCTGGTTCTTAACAGAACTTGGAGATTTGTCATTTTTGTATCATTTATTCTGTGCACCTTTTGAGCATGAGCTCTACATGTGTTTTGAAGTATGCCATGCCATCTTTCCAGTGGTATAGTCCATGTATTTTTGTGATCTATGTGGTGACTAGCACAAGCATGCAAAGTAGGTCCCGTAATATTTCTGATTTCAGGGACTCAGTGATTTCTCTAAGTCCTAGTCTGCTGTAATTTTGTTGCCATGAAAACTTGATGCTACAGAGAGATCCATGCATATTTTGGAGATGTTAAGTAGGGATGTTTTGTAGCTATAGTTGTAATTGATCCATTCCTGCAATTGTTTGCAATTTTAGAGTACCATAGCATAACTCAATCTTGCTCTACTTTTGCTATAAAATATTTCTGACAGATTCTTAACATGACATGCATTTTTGCCAAGCTTATTGTAGTTGATCCATACATGCTATGCAATTGTTCTTGCCATGGATAGCTTCATAAACATGCCATCTTGCTGTAGGTATGCTTGGTTTGTCATGCATTGCTCTGTAGTGAGTGCATCAAGCTCACAAAGAGTCCTACATATTAATATTTCTGCCATGCTCTGTTTTCTGCCAAGTCTGAAACCTGATAACGAAACTTGCTATGTTTACATGCTTGCCATAATATCTTCTGGCCCTTTTTGGCTTATCGTCAGTAAGGGACTTTTGTAATGTGCATTTAGTAGAACACTACCATGCCTTGTTTTGCTATGTTAAGTTCCTGTAGCATGTTGATTTCGTGCTCTGAACATTGCTACCTGATGCTGTTTTCTGCCATGTCCAGTTTTCCACTAAGTCTGTGAACCTGTAATCTTTTACACTTTTGCCATGCTTGTTTGAGCTTGATATGTTATGAACTAGCAGTAGCTCAGTGTTCATCTTTTGTCAAGAATCTCCTGTAGATTACTTCCATGTGCTTTGTTGCTATGTTGGGGTGCTGTAGCATTGTTACTTGTTGTATTTTAAGTGCTATCTTGCTGTTAATCGCAGATTAGTGTCATTCTTGTTTTGCTCGCCATTTGCAAACCGTGCATCCGATTCCGGTGATCTTTATATCGATTTCGACCGAAATCATCTCATCTTTCCAGTGGCATGCTTGGTTTGCCAAGTTACTGCCATGTTCATCATTTTCCTTCCGGAGCACGCATACGCATCGCATACCATATCTTGCATATCATACATGTCTTGCATCATGTTGCTTGTGCATTTCTCGTTGTTGATTGTGGTTCCGTTTGTTTGTGTTCTTGTCTTGGGTAGAGCCGGGAGACGAGTTCGTGAACGAGGAACCTGTCGAGTACGCTTACGAGGATC
>NW_025266414.1:0-1506 GCF_018294505.1 Triticum aestivum
TCCCGGTTCGTGCCTGGAACCGGGACCAAAGGGGCCAGACAAACCAGCACCAATTCCCTGCCTGGACCAAAGCCATGTTTTCTACTAGTGACTCCAGCAAATCCCTGGGGTAACGGCGGAGCCCGGTTAGCAGTTGCGCATGTTGGCGTGAACACGCTATAGCTAAAGAATACCTGCAGCGCATGTTGGCGGCCCACGCTACTGCTAAGTACTAGTAGCGCGTCCGGCTAACCCCTCTCTACTGTTACCTGTCTACCAATAGGAATTTCCCTAGTTTCCCTAGTAGTGTTGCGTCAAATAGCGACCCGACGCACACACAGACACCCGATTGGGCCGGCCCATGGTGTAGCGATCACGTTTGTACAGTAGCGCAACAATTTGATTGTCAAAAAATGAAAAAAAAAACAGGACGACTTAGCTAAACAAGTGGACTTAACAAGCATTCATGACAATATAGGAAGGCAATTAATGGTTTTTTATATCTTTTCCTGGATTTTTTTGAAAAGCGAGTAATGTTTGAAAATCTGACAATTGTTTGAACAACTCGAACAAATTTAGAATTCAAACTTATTCAAAAAATGTAAATGTTATTCAGAAATAGTTTTTCCAAAAAGTTAGAAAACAGGAACATTTTAAAAAAATTCTGAACATTTATTCCAAAGCACAAAACATTCTTAGAAATTGCCAAACATTTTCTGAAAATGCAAGCATTTTTTCAGTTTTGAGCACATTTTTTATTGTGAACATTGCTGGAAAATACAAAAGAAATCAAAAAATTCAAAAAAATAAATAAATACCAAACAGCTTTTTAAAACATTAACATTTTTTGGAAAACTGAACATTTGTTGAAAGCACGAACAATTTGAAAAACAGAGAATGTTTTTTTAACAAAATAACATTTATTTTATTTTTGGATAAAATATGAAAAAAATGACATTTTAGAAATTCAGGAAAATAATGAAACGCAGACATTTTTGGAAAATGTGAACATTTTTTTAAAAAATGAACAAAATTGAAAGAACATGAACAAAACATTGAAATTCTGAACATTTTTCAAACAAACGTGAACAAGATATTAAAATTCTGATCATTTTTAGGTAAGTGAGCAAATTTGAAATTTTGAACAAAATTTGAAATGTTGAACTTTTTATGAATTCTTTGAAATTATGGAAAAAAACACAAAAAAACAGACAAAAACGAAAAAAAGAAAGAAAGAAAAAACAAAAACCCAAAGACCCAGTAGTGGAAACAACAATAAAAACCCGGTTCAGGAACCTTCTAGAAGGTTCCCAAAACCGGTATATATACTGTAAAGAAAAAAAAAGGCTTCGCTCGCAAATGGGCAGGCCCACTGCGTCGTTGGCTCGTGCAACCCTGTGCGATGCAGTCAGCGGCATATAGGGTTTTGCGCCCACCTGCTTGATATTTCGTCGTTGAAGTTAACTGGCCTACTGGGCCGAGGAGAAAAGGGCCCAGCGACCGCGACCTGGAACGATCTCACGGGCA
>NW_025266415.1:0-1506 GCF_018294505.1 Triticum aestivum
AAACATTGAAGTGCCCGTGTAACAGATGAGTTCTCGTCCGAAACCCTGATACTCCGAAAGATATTGTCCAGTTTGTACACGAAGTGCATCCAGTTTTTGCCGTGACCCCTCCCTACTCTTTTGCACATGCTATGCGGGTGAAATGATGATACCATTCCAAGTTCCAACGTTCTCAGAGTTCATTTTGTAGTGATTTTCAATTTCGCGGTCATTTAGCTCTCTAAACAAATCGGTAAATGACTGAAAAATAGCAAATGATGTCAGAACGTGTTGGAAATTGATGACGTCGCTTTGAATGCTGCATACTGAACGCAAAAATAGTCTGGAGTTCAAATAAGTTTAAAAAACATTGAAGTTCCCGTGTAACTGATGAGTTCTCGTCCGAAACCCTTATACTCCGAAAGAGATTGTCCAGTTTGTACACGAAGTGCGTCCAGTTTTTGCTGTGACTCTCTCTACTCTTTTGCACATGCTATGCGAGTGAAATGATGATACCATGCCAAGTTCCAACATTTTCAGAGTTCATTTTTTAGTGATTCTCAATTTCACGGTCATTTAGCTCTCTAAACAAATCGGTAAATGACTGAAAAACAGCAAATGATGTCAGAACGTGTTGGAAATTGATGACGTCGCTTTGAATGCTGCATACTGAACGCAAAAATAGTCTAGAGTTCAAATAAGTTTAAAGAACATTGAAGTGCCCGTGTAACAGATGAGTTCTCGTCCGAAACCCTGATACTCCGAAAGAGATTGTCCAGTTTGTACACGAAGTGTGTCCAGTTTTTGCCGTGACCCTCTCTACTCTTTTGCACATGCTATGCGGGTGAAATGATGATAACATGCCAAGTTCCAACATTTTCAGAGTTCATTCTGTAGTGATTTTCAATTTCACGTTAATTTAGCTCTCCAAACAAATCGGTAAATGACTGAAAAACAGCAAATGATGTCAGAACGTGTTGGAAATTGATGACGTCTCTTTGAATGCTGCATACTGAACGCAAAAATAGTCTGGAGTTCAAATAAGTTTAAAAAACATTGAAGTGCCCGTGTAACAGATGAGTTCTCGTCCGAAACCCTGATACTCCGAAAGAGATTGTCTAGTTTGTACACGAAGTGCATCCAGTTTTTGCCTTGACCCTCTCTACTCTTTTGCACATGCTATGCGGGTGAAATGATGATACCATGCCAAGTTCCAACGTTTTCAGAGTTCATTTTGTAGTGATTTTCAATTTCACGGTCATTTAGCTCTCCAAACAAATCGGTAAATGACTGAAAAACAGCAAATGATGTCAGAACGTGTTGGAAATTGATGACATCGCTTTGAATGCTGCATAATAAATGCAAAAATAGTCTGGAGTTCAAATAAGTTTAAAAAACATTGAAGTGCCCGTGTAACAGATGAGTTCTCGTCCGAAATCCTGATACTCCGAAAGATATTGTCCAGTTTGTATACGAAGTGCGTCCAGTTTTTGCCGTGACCCCTCTCTACTCTTTTGCACATGCTAT
>NW_025266416.1:0-1506 GCF_018294505.1 Triticum aestivum
TATAAGGTACTACTGATTAGTAACACGTGATCCTGATAGAGAGAATAGATCCTAATTCCTTATCCCCGGTGGAAGAATGGACTGACTCAGATCAGAAAGTCATAAGGTATAAGGAGTAAAAAGAGCCTTACGTTCCAACCCACAAACAATTCCCCTACATATAACTAAAGAATTTCTAGACTCAACATCGACCAGTTTGGCTTGGAGAACCTACAGGCAGTCCGGCTCTGATGCCAACGCTGTCAGGACCCCGACTCGATGTCACATCGATCTAGCTGGTAACACCTCATATCACTTTGCGGCCTCACGCACGGTATCCCCACGGGTGTCGTCTTACCTTTTTCCCGGGACCGTTTGCGCCTTTTGGCTCACGTATATGATAGTGTCGCTAGCATCCATATGATAAGGAGCCCGGGCTGACATGACTAGTCGTAACCCAAAGTGGCACAGACTTACAGGGACAGGCATCCATGACCCAGCTTCGAACGTGTCGGTCATCAGCAAGTGGGTCCGGGCTGTAGCACTGGGCTAGCAGGACTCCGGTAAACCGGGTTGTAGCGGGCTAACAGGACTCCGGTACTCAAAGCGTGACATTTCCCCGAAGGGACAGACACAGGAACGAAGAAGGACACATGCCGGCCAGCCTAAGTGTTCCAGAGCAGTAGCAAGCTACCATGGCTCAGCGGTAACACTAGGAGACATTTCCCGGTAAGAGAGGCTACTAAAGATAACAACTAGATAGTCAGATCCCACACATACCAAGCATTTCAATCATACACACAATATGCTCGATATGTGCAAATACAACGAAGCATCACAACATGACTCTACGACACAAGTACTTTATTTAAGGCTCAGAGAGCCATACATATCATACACAAAGGTACGGGTCTCACGACCCAACATACAAGTCATACAGTCATACAAACCAGCAGCGGAAGTAACTTGTCTGAGTACAGACAACTAGTAAAATAAAAGAGGCTTGGAAAGCCTAGCTATACTACGTGGTCCTTCACAAGCTCAGGGTCACCACCTGGGTCTTTAGCCTACTCGTTGATGTCAACGTCTACATAGAACCCATCAGAAGGGGTTGCAGCGTCTTCTGTAAAAATGTAGATTATAGCAACATGAGTACAAAGGTACTCAGCAAGACTTACATCAGATCCTACATACATGCACAGTATCAAGAAGGGTTGGTGGAGTTATTGCAGCAAGCCAGCTTTGACTCTTGGCTAGGCTATCCTACGATACTCCAACTTGAAATGGTTTTGCGCACACGAGTCCACTACTCACCACTTCAATACACTACCGAGGATCCACCTCCGTCTTCCTACGGAGGAGCCATCCTCGGCACTCACACTTATCTTGAGGCTTTTAGTAGTTTCCATTTACTTGTCTATGAACTGTATAGGCAACCAAGTAGTCCTTTACCGCGGACGCGGCTATTCGAATAGATCATGTTAACCCTGCAGGGGTGTACTTCTTCATACACGCTCTCACCACTTA
>NW_025266417.1:0-1506 GCF_018294505.1 Triticum aestivum
CAGAAACCCATCGAGAGGAGAAACACTCCCGTAGTGTAGCATGGCAGTGCTTGTACAATTGACTTCACTTGGACATCTTTGGCCGCATATGACATGGTTTTCTCCGACCAATCTGTACACCTCTTCTTGAGCCTGTCCATGATGGGCTGGAAGCACTCGTCCTTCATTCTACCCTCCGGTGTCGGAAGACCTAGGTACTTCCCTTCAAAAGCCGTGGATACCACCCCCAGAATTGCTTTTATGTCCTCTCTTGTACTCAAGGGGCACACCTCGCTGAAAAGAATCGAACACTTACTCTCGCTGAGCAACTGTCCGGTGGCCCTCTGGAAGGATGAGAGGATTCTTTTCACGGTAAGGGCTTGCTCGGGCGTCGCTTTAAAAAAGAGTAAGCTGTCGTCTGCAAAGAGCAGGTTAGAGATCCCGGGGCTGCTTCTTGCTATTTTAAGCGGTGACAAATTACCTTGTGAGATTTCCAGATTGATGAGCTTAACCAACCCATCCGCGATAAACAGGAAGAGATAAGGGCTAAGTGGATCTCCCTGATGCAAACCTCGAGATGTGACAAACGGTTCAAGCAACTCTCCATTGCAACGCACCGAGTATCTGACCGACCTAACGCATTGCATTAGCCAACCTGCCCACTTTTGACTGAATCCCGTTTTCGGTATCACGCCTTCTAGGAACTCCCAATCCACCCTATCATAGGCCTTAGCTAGGTCAAGCTTGTACGCGCAATGAGTGTTCTGCGGATGCTTGCTGTGTTGGATCTTGTGAAAACACTCAAAGGCAATGGCAGCATTGTCCGTGATCAATCTTCCCGGGACGAAAGCACTTTGTGTCTCAGAGATGATTCCATCTAAATGAGGCCGCAATCGATTAACCAGGCACTTGGAGATTACTTTGTAGAGGACGTTGCACATGCTGATTGGCCGGTAGTCTTTGAGGGTCTGAGGGTCCTTGCTTTTCGGGATTAAAACTATTACCGTATCATTCAGGCCATCCGGGAGAACTCCACAGGCTAGATCCCGTGGTCAACCGCTACAGGGTTAGGCGGGACGGGGGCCCTGTGGGGTAGCAATGCCACCGGAGCGTCGCACCGGGCCCTCATACATGCGGGGTGGTGTGGTGGCATGTCCGAAGAGGCGGCACGCGTCTCCGGGGTGTGGCCCCCCTCACGGACGGCAATGACACGGTAGTAGACGTTCTGCGATAACGATGCAGCGTGAATATTATTAAATACTTGGAGCGCGATAAAATCATGAGTTTTTTACACAACGTGGGCACATATGCTATAGGACTGATGGTAATTTTTCATAATTTTTTGTGATGGAGAAGTATCTGAACACTTCCCTCTACGCGGATTGCTCTTCGCACGTCTACGACTGTGGCCGGCGGCCTCCGGGGGCTAGCATACCGTCAAATCTTGCGTAGGCGGCCTCTCACAAGTCTCGAAGTGTTGAGGCGGTTGCAAACGCCCAGCACGCGTCTCCGGGGTGTGCCCCCCCC
>NW_025266418.1:0-1506 GCF_018294505.1 Triticum aestivum
AAAAAAGTTAATCATTTCAAAGTTTGAGCATACTAAAGATGGTGCCCTCGCATTTGCGAGGGACACTTTGTGATTGTCATCGAAAAGAAAACATGGTAATAATCTATTACCTTTGCGATAAATTCACATTTATTTATCTTCCTAAATCTTATACTGTTAAAAAGTTCATCCCCACTACAAGCAAAATATTCTTAAAAAGTCTTGTACCTCAGCAAGTGTGTCATGCCAGCGTTCACTAGCACTATTTTTCAGCCATGCATCACATCCACTTTTTCAGCCATGCATCACATCCACAACCCTTAACTCTTACAACATGCACTCAGCTACCTCACCAAGTCATGCATGTTTGCCACATCATAATTAGTCATGTGCTTATCGAAGACATGCATCTTAGAAAAACTCATGTCATTAGCATGCCATCTTATTCATGTGGTATGGAATATTAACTCGAACTGACGGCAGATGTCTATCGTTAGGATAGATTAAATAGTGAAAATGTGAATACAGGTATCGGCTGGTGTACCGACTATCTGTAAATACTAAGGGCACTGAGGCGTCTGAGCGCTGTAAGCCATCCAACATTATACCCATCGGTGTGAGGACGCGTCCACTTATGTGAAATCCCGAAAACCAGATGCAAAGCAGGGGGAGGTTGGCAGGCTTTCCAACCGCCGCCACGCACCCGTTCGACACCCCGGTCCCACCCAAATAATCTCTCGAGCACATGCCATCTCCGGCGCAACTCCACCTCCACTCTTCACATTGCATTCATGCCAACCTAGAGGGGACGCGGCCCGTCACTAGAGCCAGCATTGAATGGGAGTGCTGGCTGAGAGCGTCGCCCCCATCACATCCCGGTCTCCACACCTGTTCAATGCCGGAGACATTTGACCCGACAGAGCGAGGAGACGACTATCTACCGCATT
Organism: Triticum aestivum; assembly: GCF_018294505.1. NCBI lineage: Eukaryota > Viridiplantae > Streptophyta > Magnoliopsida > Poales > Poaceae > Triticum > Triticum aestivum. The sequence goes on from NW_025266418.1 coordinate 927, forward strand.
GAAGCCAACTCCCCGTCTATCCGCATGTTTACATTAAACAAGCAGGATAGCCGAGAAAACTACTTTGGTGCCCACACTGAAACAACTCAACGATTGGTTTGTTCAATGCCCGGTATTTATACGTGGCCGCGCACAGCATGAACCACACCACACCACATCCATTTCCGTTCCTCCTCTGTGCACCACCTCTACAACGGTGACCTCTAGAGTGAAGTGGGAGAGCCTCTAGGCGAAGCAGAAGCATGTGTTGGCAAAGCCTGGCGGCCGGCTAGCAACAATGTCATGCGCGACGGATAGAGTCCGGTATGTCGGAGGTGAGAGACGACGACGTAACGATGAGCGACGCCCACACCCATGTCGGTCAATGCGCGCAGCCGCACTTCAACATTGTCAGGATGGAGGAGCAGTTGACACCGCCAGGGTCGATGTTTCGGCTGGCGCAGGAAGAGCAAGGCGACAATCTCGCCCTCCTCGCGCATCACCGGCTGGCTGACGGCCAAATCTACGGTGAGCTCGCGAGCGAGGAGGCCACAGCGGCCATGGCCTCGAAGGACCCAAACTTCGTCGTCCGGCTGGGAGC
>NW_025266419.1:0-1506 GCF_018294505.1 Triticum aestivum
TCGTACCGCGGAGAGAGGTCATCGGATGAGTTTCGATGATACCGAAAAGTTGTTTTGGGATATACCATTAAGTCAATTTGGTTTCGGCAAATGCCTGATAATTCTTGAAGGGTGCCAGAATCATTCTGGAAGCTTTTTGGAATTTTCTGAGATAAAAACCGGAAATGTTCCGGAGCAGCCGGAGCCACTTCAGATGCGTTTCACGGATGAAAATCACTAAAACCGGAATTGTTTCGGAACGCGTTGAAAATCATTTTAGTGGGTACTGGAAATGTTCTTAGCCCACATAAATATTTTCAGTTCGACCAGACGCTGAAAATTGTCGTCATGAATAGTGAAAATCAGCTTTATGGTTACTTTATGGAAAGCCACCTTTTGGGGCTTTGCTGCAAAAGATCTTGGGGATGACATGGATGGATAGGAGCCATTTTTTGGGCCCCTCATGGGGGTGTGGCCGGCCACATGGGGTATCCCCCCTTGGGGACCCTCTTGTTCATTGCTTTCACTCCTAGGTCCTTGTGGAAGGACTTCATTCATGTGCATTTTGGGTTTTTGTGTGAAACTACCCTACCCCTTGGGATTTCCTATAAATAGAGGTGGAGGGGCAGCCCTCCACACTCATCCCTTTGCTCTCATACAAGTGCCATGCAATGATCTGGCTTCTTATCTCCCTCCCAGCGAAATAGTTTCATAGAGCCGAAAGGCTGTCTGGGTTCCGGCAGGAACTAGTTCTGGACGGCGAAGCCCTGCCGGATAGTTGACACCGTATGTGTGCAACTCTGTAGAGAGATCGTAGTTTTGGTCTTAGTTCGTGAGTGCCTCCCGAAGGGCTGTCCGTGTGACCGTCCGAGTTTTGAAGGTCCTCCCGAAGGGCTGTCCGAGTGACGGTTCGAGTTTCGAAGGTCCTCCCGGAGGGCTGTCCGCGACACCTTCCGGAGGGCTGTTCGACCGCCTCCCAGAGGGCTGTCTGAGGAGCAGATGAGGGTATACATCCTCGCGGTTGGGAGGTTGTAAATCCTAGCTGCGGGGATCTGCACCGCCGATCGTCATCGACTCTACTTCCCGCTGCGCTACGAGTCGGTAACGAAAAAGATCAAACCATGTATGCAGTCTCCATAGTGGTCCTGGGCTGGTGCGTAGGTCGGAAATTTTTTGATTTCTGCTGCGTTCCCCAACAATATGGGTGCTAGTGCTAATGCAATACCTTATGATCTTTATAAAGAAATTATGCATGATATTGCACCTATTGAATTAGAAGACATTAATGTTACTATTAATCTTGCTAATAGGGACACCATTGAACCTATTGGGATTGTTAGAGATGTTGAAGTCTTGTGTGGGAAGATTAAATACCCTGCTGATTTTCTTGTTCTTGCTTCCCCACAAGATGATTTTTGTCCCATTATTTTTGGTAGACCCTTCTTGAATACTGCTAGTGCTAAGATTAATTGTGAAAAGAATATTGTCACTGTTGGCATAGATGGTATGTCTCATGAGTTTAATTTC
>NW_025266420.1:0-1506 GCF_018294505.1 Triticum aestivum
AAATTCATCTGTTACAAAGGGATTTCATTTTTTTGAACTTATTCGAACTCCATAGTTTTTCTATGTTCAAAATGCACCATTCAAAGCCACATCATCGATTTACAACCCTTTCCGACTTCATTTGTTATTTTTCAAGCATTTACTGATTATTTTGAGCTATAAGACCATGAAATTGAAAAGCATTTGACATGAACTCTGAAAAGGTTCCAAGTTGGCATGGTATCATCATTTCACCCACATAGCATGTGCAAGAAAGTACAGAGGCTTATGGCAAAAACTGGATGCACTTTGTGTACAAAACAGACAATCTCCTTCGAAGTATCAGGGTTTCATATGGATACTCGTCTGTTACAAAGGGATTTCATTTTTTTGAACTTATTTGAACTCCATAGTTGTTATATGTTCAAAATGTACCATTCAAAGTCGTATCATCAATTTACAACCCTTTCCGACTTCATTTGTTATTTTTCATGCATTTACTGATTATTTTGAGCTATAAGACCATGAAATTGAAAAGCATTTGAAATGAACTCTGAAAAGGTTCCAAGTTCGCATGGTATCATCATTTCACCCACATAGCATGTGCAAGAAAGCACAGAGGCTTACGGCAAAAACTGGATGCACATCATGTACAAAACAGACAATCTCCTAAGAAGTATCAGGATTTCATACGGAAACTCGTCTGTTACAAAGGGATTTTATTTTTTTGACCTCATTGAACTCCATAGTTTTTCTATGTTCAAAATGCACCATTCAAAGCCACATCATCAATTTACGACCCTTTCCAACTTCATTTGTTATTTTGCATGCATCTACTGATTATTTTGAGCTATAAGACCATGAAATTGAAAAGCATTTGAAATGAACTCTGAAAAGGTTCCAAGTTGTCATGGTATAATCATTTCACCCACATAGCATGTGCAAGAAAGTACAGAGGCTTATAGCAAAAACTGGATGCACTTTGTGTACAAAACAGACAATCTCCTTCGAAGTATCAGGGTTTCATACGGAAACTCGTCTGTTACAAAGGGATTTCATATTTTTGAACTTATTTGAACTCCATAGTTTTTCTATGTTCAAAATGCACCATTCAAAGCCGTATCATTAATTTACAACCCTTTCCGACTTCATTTGTTATTTTTCATGCATTTACTGATTATTTTGAGCTATAAGACCATGAAATTGAAAAGCATTTGAAATGAACTTTGAAAAGGTTCCAAGTTGGCATGGTAACATCATTTAACCCACATAGCATGTGCAAGAAAGCACAGAGGCTTACGGCAAAAACTAGATGCACTTCATGTACAAAACAGACAATCTCCTTCGAAGTATCAGGGTTTCATACGGAAACTCGTCTGTTACAAAGGGATTTCATTTTTTTGAACTTATTTGAACTCCATAGTTTTTCTATGTTCAAAATTCACCATTCAAAGCCACATCATCAATTTACAACCCTTTCCGACTTCATTTGTTATTTTTCATGCATTTACTGATTATTTTGAGCTA
>NW_025266421.1:0-1506 GCF_018294505.1 Triticum aestivum
ACTTTCAGGAATTTGATAGACTTGTTGCGAGTCTTGCGTTCAGTTTCTTCAAGAATAGCAACTGGGTGCTCATGATAAGACAAATCTTCTTGGAGGTCAATCTCTTCGAAGTCGATAGTGCGCTCAGGCGTCTTGAAGCACTTGCGGAGCTGTGACACGTGGAACACCTCGTGCACGTTCGCGAAGTTGGAAGGAAGCTCAAGTTGATAGGCGAGGTCGCCTCTTTTGCCAATAATCTTGAAAGGACCCACGTATCTAGGGGCAAGCTTCCCTTTGATACCGAAGCGACGAGTGCCTTTCATTGGAGAGACGCGGAGGTAGACATGGTCTCCGATCTCGAAAGCCAAATCACGATGCTTACTATCATAGTAACTCTTCTGACGCGATTGCGCGGCTTTGAGATTATCACGGATGACTTTACACATTTCTTCAGCTTCAGTGATTAAGTCATTGCCAAGAAGTTGGCGTTCACCAGTCTCTGACCAATTGAGAGGGGTACGGCACTTTCTGCCATAGAGAATCTCGAATGGGGCCTTGCCCGAACTCGCTTGGAAGCTGTTGTTGTAGGAGAATTCAGCATAGGGAAGACAATCTTCCCATTTCATGCCAAAGGAAATGACACAAGCCCTGAGCATATCTTCAAGAATTTGATTGACTCGCTCGACTTGGCCACTAGTTTGAGGGTGAAAAGTTGTGCTGAAGCGAATGTTAGTGCCCATGGCCTTCTGGAAGGAGTCCCAGAACTTAGAGGTGAAGATGCTTCCACGATCAGAAGAAATCAATTGTGGAATGCCGTGCAAAGAGACAATTCTGGAGGTGTAGAGCTCTGCCAGCTGAGCTGCTGTGATGGATTCTTTGATTGGAAGGAAATGAGCCACTTTAGAGAGCTTGTCGATGACAACAAAGATAGCATCATTTCCGCGCTTGGACTTGGGAAATCCAGTCACGAAGTCCATTTCGATATGATCAAACTTCCATTCCGGAATAGCAAGAGGTTGGAGGAGACCAGCTGGTCGTTGGTGTTATGCTTTCACTCTTCGGCAGACATCACATTCATTCACGAATTGAGCAATTTCTCACTTCATTCGAGTCCACCAATACGACTGCTTGAGGTCATGATACATCTTCGTACTTCCAGGATGAATGGAAAGGAGAGAATTGTGCGCTTCGTTCATTATGACTTTCTTTAGATCACCTTTCGGAACCACAATTCGGTCCTCGAAGAACAAAGTGTCTCTGTCATCAATGCGATAGCACTTGTATTTGGAAAGACCCTTGTCGATACCACGTTTCACCTTCTTCACCATGGCATCCAGGAGTTGTGCCTCACGAATTTGATCTTCCAAAGTAGGAGATACTATGAGGTTGGCAAGAACGCCTTGAGGAACAACTTGGAGATTCAGCTTGCGGAAAGCTTCACAAAGATCCGGTTGGAAAGGCTTGAGGATTAAGCTGTTGCAATAGGCTTTCCTGCTTAAAGCATCTGCAATGACATTTGCTTTGCCT
>NW_025266422.1:0-1506 GCF_018294505.1 Triticum aestivum
AAGATGGAGATGGCCAGAAGCGTAGTCTTCGACAGGACTAGCTATCCCCCTTTTATTCTGGCATTCTGCAGTTCAGTCCACTGATATGCCCCTTTACACATATACCCATGCATATGTAGTATAGCTCCTTGCTTGCGAGTACTTTGGATGAGTACTCACGGTTGCTTCTCTCCCTCTTTTCCCCCTTTCCTTTCTATCTGGTTGTCGCAACCAGATGTTGGAGCCCAGGAGCCAGACGCCACCGTCGACGACGACACCTACGACACTGGAGGTGCCTACTACTACGTGCAGGCCGCGGACGACGACCAGGAGTAGTTAGGAGGATCCCAGGTAGGAGGCCTGCGCCTCGTTCGATCTGTATCCCAGTTTGTGCTAGCCTTCTTAAGGCAAACTTGTTTAACTTATGTCTGTACTCAGATATTGTTGCTTCCGCTGACTCGTCTGTGATCGAGCACTTGTATTCGAGCCCTCGAGGCCCCTGGCTTGTATTATGATGCTTGTATGACTTATTTATGTTTTAGAGTTGTGTTGTGATATCTTCCCGTGAGTCCCTGATCTTGGTCGTACACATTTGCGTGCATGATTAGTGTACGGTCAAATCGGGGGCGTCACAAGTTGGTATCAGAGCCGACTGCCTGTAGGAATCCCCCTTTCCACACTCCTTGGCCGAAGTCGAGTCTATACATTACAAAACTTTTACTAACATGGCTGTGTGTCTTACGGGCCCACGTCGCCATTGGGTGGTACTAGTATCTTTTACTCCTCGACCTTTACTCTGGGACTCTGAACTCTCTTCTACTCGGGTTAAACGAATTTACTAACTCTAACACTAGGATCCCGTGACCGCATTCACCCCAAAGTTGGATAAGCCATAGTTGTTTCCTAGAATAGTATATTGAACAATTCACACACTGTCATTTGACTCCTTTGAAACGTCTTTGCTTTCAGATGGAACCCACGAGGCAGGTCGTTCGTCACACGACGGCCATTGGTGCCTCGGGATCACCTGCGGTGCTAGCTGAGATGATGACCTATCTGGGTTATCGCTGGCACCCTAAGTACACCGTCTACGAGGAGTACCAGGACTTTAACCAGGAGCAGTACCGTGCCATCGTCCACCTCTACTCTCGGGAGTACGACTCCACTACTGTGCTGCACACCGCACATGGTGTTGGTGTGACCACCGATATGGCTGTCCACGATGCTGCCTATGCTGCTCTGACACGTCTTCGTGGAGAGTATCAGGAGTTGGACACCTCCCCTTTCAGGCACATTGCTATCGCATCTGATGTTGGTGCGGAGGGATACTATACTGCTGCCTACTCCACTGTCACCCGAGAGCCCTTCTACCATCAGCACCTGGTTCTGCATGCTGATGGGCTGGATCGAGCTAACCGAGCTCTTCGCCACGAGATGTACACCACCCGTCAGCACCTTTACCGTGCTCTGACGCTGCTGCACCCCTTTGTCCGATCTGGACAGGTACCGCGTACTGCGATCTACCCA
>NW_025266423.1:0-1506 GCF_018294505.1 Triticum aestivum
CTCTCTCCAAGTCTTCCGAGTTCTTTTTGGTCCATGAAAAGTCATCGTAAATTTTTATTCACTACAAAAAAAAAGACACATCCATGACATTTTGGGACGAACGAATTTTTTCTGTCTTACTTATGACACTTCTATGACGATAATTGTGACAAAACCCGGTATCATCATAGATGTGGTGGGATCCTACTTCTATGACAAAAGATCATGACAGAAAATGGGCTTTCCATCCTGGGCGGACCGGAGATGCAGCTGCATGACATTCTTGGGGCCATCCATGACGGAAAAAACCATGGTAGAAGCGAGAGCGAGGAAAATATCGGGGTGTTCCCGATTACGGTGGGTGGTCGGGGCCGAGCGATGCACGGAGGTTTGCGCGTTTCTCTCATGCATGGAGGCTCTAACTGAACCCGAGCGAGGCGTTCGCCTACTGAAACCGAGCGATTGCACTGCAGGCTATGCGTTACTAAACCCAAGCGATCGATCGATGGCTGTTAATTGAGCCCGATCGAGCCATTCATTCGCTACTGCTGCTAACTGAAGCCGATCGATGCTGCCTTTGGATGAATAGTGAGCATTGCTCGGGGGGGATGAACAGTTTCCAGTGGGGGTGGATGAACAGTACCCCGTGATGTTGCCTCTAGATGAATAGGCCCCCGATCCATCGAGCCGGTTGGGGCTGGATGAACAGGACCCCGTGGAAGGCTAGATGAACAGGACGACCGCGTGGAGGGCTGGATGAATAGTAGACGGTGGAGGGGTGGATGAACAGTAGCCCATGGAGGGCTGGTTGAACAGGAGGCCGTGGAGAGGGGTGGTTGAACAGTAGCCGGTGGAGTAGCGCGCGGTGGAGGCTGGATGAACAGGAGCCCGTGGATGAACAGTCGTAGGTGGAGGCTGGAAAAGGTCGATGGTGGATGAACAGTATCCCGTGGAGGTTGGAAGAGGTCGATGATGGAGATGAACAGTATCCTGTGGAGTCCCGTTTTGCGGTACGCCACACCCCTCCCGATGAACAAGACCCCCGTTTTGACCGTAGCGCTCCAACACAAATCCGTTTCATCCGTTTTGCAGTACGCCATACCCCTCCCAATGAACAGGACCCCCGTTTCGACCGTAGCGCTCCAACACAAGTACGTTTCGTCCGTTTTGCGGTACGCCACACCCCTCCTGATCAACAGGACCCCGTTTCGATCGTAGGGGGTCCAACACAAGTCTGTTTCCTCCGTTTTGCGGTACGCCAAACCCCTCCCGATGAACAGGTTCCCGTTTCAAATGTGGCCGGTCGAATACAAGGCCGTTTCCTCCATTCTGCGGTATGCTAGGCCTCGTTTTCATCGGTTGTTCCGTCCAAGCCAGTTGGCTCCCACGCGTTTCGTCGCCTCCCAATGAACACGACACATTCCGTTGCCTCCCCATGAACAAGACGATGACGTTGTTTCTCTGTTCCAACCCAGCCATGTACACGAGCCCTGGCCGTACATATACGCGAGTAGGCGTTCGAGACCC
>NW_025266424.1:0-1506 GCF_018294505.1 Triticum aestivum
GGGGCTCCAAGCCCGGGCACCCGGGGTGCCTTCCAGCGGCCGGCTAGGCATGGGCCGGGCACCCGGGGCCAGTTGGTCGGGCACCCAGGGCCGGCTGGGTGAATCCCAAGAGAGGGGTCGGGCACCCGGGGCGCAGCCCAGGTAGAGGCCGGGCACCCGGGGCTGCCATGGCCAGGCACCCGGGATGTCCAGGGGGGTTTGCCCCTTCTCCTCCTTCTTCCTTCTTCTCATTCTCTCCTTCCTTCTCTTCTTTCCCTTGCTTCGTGGTCACTTGAGTCTCTGTCTTCTCCTTCTCACTATCATCTTCTTGGTACCTAATGTTGGGGAATGTAGTAATTTCAAAAAAAAAATTCATACGCACACGGAAGGATCATGGTGATGCATAGCAACGAGAGGGGAGAGTGTTGTCCACGTACCCTCGTAGACCGAAAGCGGAAGCGTTAGAACAACGCGGTTGATGTAGTCGTACGTATTCACGATCCGACCGATCCAAGTACCGAACGTATGGCACCTCCGAGTTCAGCACACGTTTAGCTCGATGACGATCCCCAGACTCCGATCCAGCAGGGTGTCGGGGATGAGTTCCGTCAGCACAACGGCGTGGTGATGATGATGATGTTCTACCGATGCAGGGCTTCGCCTAAGCACCACAACGATATGACTGGGGTGGAATATGGTGGAGGGGGGCACCGCACACGGCTAAGGAACGATCACGAAGATCAACTTGTGTGTCTAGAGGTGCCCCCTGCGCCCATATATAAAGGAGCCACAGGGGAGGGGGTGGCCGGCCAAGGAGGGCGCGCCAAGGGGGAGTCCTACTCCCACCGGGAGTAGGACTCCCTTCTTTCCTAGTTGGAGAAGGAGAAGGGGGGAAGGAGGAGGAAGAGGGGAAGGAAAGGGGGGGCGCCGCCCCCCTCTCCTTGTCCTATTCGGACTAGGAAGGGGAGGGGGCGCAGCCCACGTCTTGACTCCTCTCTTCCTCTCCACTAGGGCCCATGTAGGCCCATTAAGCCCCCGGGGGGTTCCGGTAACCTCCCGGTACTCCGGTAAAATCCCGATTTCACCCGGAACACTTCCGATATTCAAATATAGGCTTCCAATATATCAATCTTTATGTCTCGACCATTTCGAGACTCCTTGTCATGTCCGTGATCACATCTGGCACTCCAAACAACCTTCGGTATATCAAAACTTATAAACTCATAATAAAACTGTCATCGTAACGTTAAGCGTGCGGACCCTACGGGTTCGAGAACTATGTAGACATGACCTAGAACTGTGTCCGGTCAATAACCAATAGCGGAACCTAGATGCTCATATTGGCTCCTACATATTCTACGAAGATCTTTATCGGTCAAACCGCATAATAACATACGTTGTTCCCTTTGTCATCGGTATGTTACTTGCCCGAGATTCGATCGTCGGTATCCAATACCTAGTTCAATCTCATTACCGGCAAGTCTCTTTACTCGTTACATAATGCATCATCTCATAACCAACTCATTG
>NW_025266425.1:0-1506 GCF_018294505.1 Triticum aestivum
GATCTCGACAAACACACCGAAAAAAGTGTTTACGTTGAATAGATCTCCACAACAGAGGGGGAGAACATTGTATTGAGATCCAAAAAGAGAGAAGAAGCCATCTAGCTAATAACTATGGACCTGAAGGTCTGTGGTAAACTACTCACAACTCATCGGAGGGGCTATGGTGTTGATGTAGAAGCCCTCCCTAGTCGATTCCCCCTTCGACGGAGCGCCGGCGAAGGCTCCAAGATGGGATCTCGCGGATACAAAAGGTTATGGTGGTGGAAATTGTGTTTCGTTGGCTCCCTGGATGTTTTCATAGTACGTAGGCTTATATAAGAGGAAGAAGTACGTCGGTGGCCACTCGAGGGGCCCACGAGAGAGGGGGGGCGCCCTGTAGGGGGGGCACCCTACCCTCTCGTGGCCGCCTCAGCTGCTTCTTGACTTGCACTCCAAGTCCTCTGGATCACGTTCGTTCCAAAAATTATGCCCCCGAAGGTTTCATTCCGTTTGGACTCCGTTTGATATTCCTTTCTTCGAAATACTGAAATAGGCAAAAAAAAACAGCAATACGGGCTGGGCCTCCGGTTAGTAGGTTAGTCCCGAAAATGATATAAATGTGTAAAATAAAGCCCATAAACATCCAAAAGGGGTAATATAATAGCATGGAACAATCAAAAATTATAGATAAGTTGGAGACGTATCAAGCATCCCCAAGCTTAATTCCTGCTCGTCCTCGAGTAGGTAAATGATAAAAACAGAATTTTTGATGTGGAATGCTACCTAACATAATTCTCAATGTAATTTTCTTTATTGTGGCATGAATGTTCAGATCCAAATGACTCAAAATAAAAGTTCATATTGATAAAAGAAATAGTAACACTTCAAGCATATTAATCAAAGTAATCATGTCTTCTCAAAATAACACACTACTAGAAAAACCCCTACTAATGGCGCACCTAATTTGGACATTAATGGCGCATCAGTGGTGCGCCATTACTAGCACGCCATTAGTAATTTTTACTAATGGCGCACCATTAGTATAGGCCAGGGTGCGCCATTAGTATGCCTCCCAGGGGCCATGTATACCCAGGTGCTTTGGCATACTAATGGCGCACCACAACGGGATGCGCCATTAGTAACTTCGGCATACTAATGGCGCACTATTTAGTGATGAGCCATTAGTGATGCACCATTTTGAATCTAGATCTGGATCGTGATTTTTTGCCCATTTTTTGCTTGTTTTTTTTGCTTGTTTTTTGGCACAACATTATTTTAAATTTTGTTCCTGTTTTTGGATCTTGTACGTTCTTTTGCCGTGGACTTTTGCCGGAGAGGAGTTCGCCGGAGAGGAGGAGGAGGAGGTCACCGGAGAGGCACTCGCCTACATCGCCGGAGAGGAGGAGCAGGAGGTCGCTGGAGAGGAGTTCACCGGAGTATCGGAGAGGAGGAAGGAGAAACCATGAGGGGATGGGAGGAGAGGAGGGAGGAGGAGCTCACCGGAGAGGAGGGAGGAGGAGCTCA
>NW_025266426.1:0-1506 GCF_018294505.1 Triticum aestivum
TGGAGAATCATTGAAGAAGGTTTCTATCCTCATGACCCAAGCAACTTCACCCCTCGAGAAGAAGTGGACAATCAATTCAATGAGAGTGCTCTCTTCATCATCCAAGATGCAATCCTTCCCGAAGATCTCCCTCATCTTCGACCTCATGTCATGGCTAAAGAAGCATGGAAATGTGTTGAGTCTCTCTATCGAGGAAGTGCTAGCATTCAACGCTCCAACTATGAAGTGGTGCAAGATGAAGCCGATGAGTTTGCAATGAAAGAGGATGAAGAACCTCGTGAGCTCTTTCGAAGAGTGACCAAACTCGCGGTCGCACTCCAAGATCATGGGAGCAAGGACACGGATGACAATTGGATCAAGCGCAAGTTCCTCAAGGCCATGATGCCCTACAACAAGGCCATGTCCTCCGTCATTCGTCAAAGACCGGACTTCCACTCCATGACCTCAGGTGAAGTGTTGGATGAGTTTGTTGCAATGAGCATCTTGGACAAGACCGCCGACAATGCGGTGCTCCGTTCTCAAATGGCAAAGAAGCCCAATCTTGCATTGAAGGCCAAGGTTAGTGTGGAAGAAGAAGAAGAAGAAGAGGAAGATGAGGAGAGCAACTCCGAAGACACGAAGTATGATTATCATGAGCACATGGCTCTTGCCTCAAGACAATTTTGGAGTAAGAAGAATACAAGACCCAACTTCAACAAGAACAACACAAGTGGCCTCAAGGGCAAGCAACGAGTTAGAACTTGTTTCAACTGTGGCAATGTGAGCCATTTCGTTGTGGATTGTCCTTACGAGAAGCGGGAAGACAATGGTGGCAAGTTCATCCGAAAAGACAAAGCCAAGTCCTTCCCCAACAAGAACAACTTCACCAAGAAGACTCATACTCGCGGGTTGGTGGTTCAAGAAGAATACCGTGAGGATGACGATGATGATGAAGATAGTGAAACAATGTCCATGGCATCCGTTGCCATTGTCACAACTCCTCGGGTGTCTCTCTTCAATTCACCTAACGAGAACATCACCGCCAAGTGCCTCATGGCTAAGGCCACTAACAAGGTAACCCCCAACATCAAAATCACCATTATTCCTAACCCTCCTTCAATGGATGACTTTGATAATGGTAAGGGGTCTAATGAGGAGGTTAATGAATTTGAGTCCTTCATGAGTAAGCTCAAGGGCAAATCCAAGAAGCACTTCGTTGCTCTCTTGGAACAACTTGGTGAAGCCAATGACAGGATAGAGGCTCACGAAGAAACCATCTCTAAGATGGAAGGTCATAGTCGTGATTATGCCGATGAGATATCGAATCTATCTAATGATCTTGAGAAAGAGTGTGGGCATCGTTTGGCTCTTGAGGAGTCACACAACGATGACCATGCCCAATTAAAGAAAGATCTTAATCATGCTCTTGTTGTGTCTCGTGTTCTAACTTCCGAGAAGGCTAAACTTGGGGTTGATCATGCTAGACTCAAGGAGGAGTTTGATGTACTTGACAAGGCCCATAAGGTC
>NW_025266427.1:0-1506 GCF_018294505.1 Triticum aestivum
GCCGCCAACTACGCCACCGCCTTGTCGGCGGATGCAGAGGTCTTGTTTGTCTTGACGACGTGTGAGCCGGGCCGGAGCGACGAGGCCAACATGTTCAACATGTCTTCGGGCAAGGCCATGTTCTCCTTCGACATCCCCAGCCAAAAAACCCACAAGCAGAACATCTAGCTTACAATCACATACACATGAGAGTGAACAAAAGATTAGCCAGACATGATAGTCGAACTTACATGAACATCTAGCTCACAAAGCCATTAACAATAGTCTGAATTACATGATAGTGTACATTCAACACATGACACCAGGAAGATAATTAATTAATTTAGATAATGGCACCAACATATACAGCCATGCAGAACAACAATTATTTTGTTATAAGAATGTGAACAAACATGATCAAGTGCAAGTCAACAATTAAATATGATGAAAATAACTACACAATAATCGGGCCAATAGCTCCTGTGCGACGTCTTTGATGTGAATTGGAAAGGGTGCGACGTTGTTAGAATGAATGGCTGTGATGCGACACATTTGAGTGTGTAAATAGCCCAGGGCCACATGGGGTGTTAAATGTGGTTAAATTGGTCGTCAACCAAGCCCTTTTATGTTAGGACATGTGGGTCCAACTTAACTACTCCTCAAAACAGCTGACCATGCCCTGCCGCCCGACCGTGCCGGGCCCGCCACTCTGCCCCCTCCCCCCTTATTCTCCGATGGTGGCGGATCTTGCGTTCTCGGTGGAGGCGACGGAGCCCTCGTTCTCAACGGCGGCGGAGCCTTCGTCCTCAGAAAATGGTGAGTGAGAGCCCTAGTCCCCCTCCCGTTCCTCTCTCGCCCCCGTAGATCTCAGCTCGTTTCCTCTGTTTTCACTTGTTGAATCGATAGGTTGTGAGGGGAGACCGTGGGCATACTGAGATGGAGCCGCCAGATTCAACTTCGAATAGGTAATGCGCCTCTCTCTGATCCAATTTTGCATGCAATTAGGGACTGGTCTGCTCTTTCTCACGGGCTCACACTATCTGGCACTGACAGAGGGGATGCTGCCGCTCGGACCTTCGAATTGACGGCCAATTTCTTTCCATGGAAGGCAAAATTAGTTGATGGTAGCATTCAAAACATTGAGAGAGACACAATTGTTAAATGAGAGGTTGAGTTTACAGAGATTGATCCACAAGTTCTACAAAACATGGGAGAGAAGGCAGTGAAGAAATGGGTGGAAAAAATTGGGGAGAATGCTGTTTGGGGTCCAGAGCAAGAAGTATCACTGTTGCAGTTTGATGATTCGAAAGGAGAGTATGTGAGAATAGAATATGGTGAACAGATTGTTGATGAAATCGATCGGCAAAACGGCTGGACAAGCATATGAGCTAATTTTTTTGCTGAGCTGGTTGATCTGAATATTTTTTTTCGAAGGTTGGATATGTGCCATCACAATTGGCTGCGCAGATGGTAGATGATGATTGGGCTACACAGAGGCCATTGATTCCCAAGTGTACTGAACTTACA
>NW_025266428.1:0-1506 GCF_018294505.1 Triticum aestivum
AGCGAGGATATCGAAGTTTTGTACAAATCCGTCTGGTACCTTCGGGACTAGCACTTAAAACTTATTAATCTTGAACAAATCAATCAGTGGCTTGGTGTGCTAGGGACCCATATAGAATGGAGGTTGCAAGTCTCCGAACCACAGAATATTTCGCACGTATGCATGACTGATTTGGGATGATTCCAAAGGAAACAACATTGACTTTCTCGAATCCACGGCGGCAACTTGCATCAAATGCACATGGACTGGAGGAAGTCACTTCTTACATCCGAACATTTGCTCCATGAACTAGCATGAAGAAATGCTTTCAAAAGTTTCCAACACTAACTTAATGTTCAACAAAATCATGGAGGGAATAAGGATGTTGTCAATGGGCTCAACAACAATTCATCCGGGTTTCCTTTTAAAAGGAATTCCATAGTTAAGTGAACAAGTGATAGCATTGGTCAGACCAAAGATGTAAGGGTGTATGCTCGAGGGATCAACCACGAGTAAGACAACATTACGAGCATCGTTGGTACTGATTTGATTTGATGATAGCCCACACTCAAATCAAAGGATTGATAAGACAATAGGTCCAGCAACTGATCACAGGGACCAATCGATGAAGATATCATCTTTCTTCAACACACACTACACAAGAATATCCCTTTGGAACGAACTAAGTCAGACAAGCTTTTATCTTCCAACTCTCCAAGTTGTTGTCTAGCTTAACCAACTAGCTCAGGGATATCTAACACCGATTCTTGGAGAGAAGGTGGTTCACAAGAAACCAACTTGATCACGGGCTCAACATAACGGTCAGGTGACGACCTGGTGATACTTCCGAGAAGATATTCAGAAAATCATGAACCACCGGTATGTTACTAAGCTCGAGAACAATCTAGCTTTTGAGGGCAAGACGATATGATCAAATGAGTGAGGACTTGACAAGATCCTAACTCATCAATCGAAGGGTGCACCGAAATAAGGACTAGGTAGCACGATCAGTCTTAGAAGGATGATTCAAAAGCCAACACGCTAAGAATGAGGTTATCGTCCATTTAACTACCAAGCAACGAGGTTGCTGGGAGTATTGATTTCACACATCACAATTCATTTGTCGGTATTCCGGTTGCATCAACACGAGGGCCGAGGAATGACTAATGATGGTGAGAAGTATCACTACGTCAAAATTCATGAGAGTTGGTGCAGTTCTCATGACAATTCTGACATAAAGGGGGTAATACTCCAAGGTAGAACAAAACCAAAAGCTGGATTGGCATTTGATCTGCGGAATACAACTATTTTGACCCAATCCTAGATATGGATGAGGTACTGGAGTTTGTTTCTCCAAGTCATTCAGGACAGAATGGCTTGACGGACCACAAGGGTAATAGGCATCGATAAACGAATGCATGCATACTCTTGACTATCAATTGATAGACGAGGGTCAGAATGCAACTAAAGAGAACAACTCAAAGGAACATATAATTTTCTGAGTTGTGGATGCATAGATTAGTATGT
>NW_025266429.1:0-1506 GCF_018294505.1 Triticum aestivum
CTAATTTTTTTATAAGACGGTGCGCGGGGTGCGGGGGGTCGGCGGCGGCGGTTGGGTAGGGGAATCGAGGGTGCGGGGGGTCGGCGGCGGCGGCCGGTGGACTGGGGGGTGCTCGGCGGCGAGGGGGGCCAGATCTGGCAAGGTGGGATAGCGATCGAGATGGAGGGGATCGAGATCGAGTGTCCATGAAATTTAAAAATATTCATGATAGTTAAAAAAGTACCCATGAAATACAATCGAGAAATGAAGGCTACGATTTAAATACAATCGATCTTAGCTAGCTATCTGTTCACAATCTTCTTGCCCTTCTTTTTCGCAAATGGAGTTCTTCTGTGGAACGGACGTCCTTTAGGTAGGGTGGTCCTGCTTCTTCTTGTGGTGTATGCTGCTACTTCATCATCGTCGTCATGTTCGATCCTCGGGTCGCCGTACTTGTCGAAGTCTTGCTCATTGGCTACTCCATCCATTCCGATGATCTTCCTTTTGCCTCTCCTCACGACAACACGACTGGGCTTTGGCGGGTTGGTAATGAAGAAGCATTGGTCCACTTGGGAAGCCAGTACCCATGGCTCATTTTTCGCGGTGACGTTTGCGCCCGCGGTCTTGGATTTGGCTTCGGGTATAACCATGGTGGTGAAATACCGGTCTTCTTTTATGACGTTCTTGGCCCATCTGACACGGAACATCGGGACCTTCTCTCCAGCGTAGCTCAGCTCCCAGATCTCCTCGATCCTTCTGTAGTATCTGTCCTTGTCGTTACCGATGTAGGATTCCATCGTTACCCCGGAGTTCTGATAACCATCGCTCTTCATGTCCTTGGCCTCGGTGTAGAATGTGTAGCCGTTGATATCGTATGCCTCATAGGTCATCAGGTTGTGCTCGACGCCCTGTGACAAGGCGAATATGAGTTGTTCTTCCGCGGAAGAATCCTCATGTAAAGGGTACGACAGAAGCTTATGCTTGAACCAACGCGTGAAACATGAGTTGTGCTCTTTGAGTATATCTCCGTCCGTCCTCTGTTGGCCTCGGTCATTGTACGTCTTTTTAATAAAGGTTTTGTGCTCTACCAACCAAGGATCGACCATGTCTATGTGTTGTAGCGCGACTAGGTTTGCTCTTTCAAAGTCGGCGAGTCGACCCTCGAAGTCGACATGCATTTCGCGGCGACCCTCACGGTGACCCCATCCAGCGAGCCTGCCGAGGTGCCTGTTGACGGGCAGACCAACGGGGTTCTCGATGCCTAGATAATTCGTGCAGTAGGAGATGCACTCTTCGGTCAGAAAGCCCCTGGCTATGCTTCCTTCTGGACGTGACATGTTGCGAACGTATCCTTTGATGACACCATTCATCCTTTCGAACGGCATCATGCTGTGCAGGAACGTCGGCCCGAGTTGGATGATATCCTCCACTATATGGACCAGCAGATGCACCATAACGTCGAAGAATGCGGGCGGGAAGTACATCTCAAGCTCGCATAGTATCACCACGATCTCTTCCTGTAGCCTT
>NW_025266430.1:0-1506 GCF_018294505.1 Triticum aestivum
GGACGAGCACGCGGAGTCTACCATATGTCCGGTGTGCGGTGTCACTCGATACAAGAAGAGGAAGAAAGCTCCTCGAAAAGTGGTGTGGTACTTTCCAATCACTCCTCGTCTGCAGCGGTATTTCGCGGACCCTAAGGTAGCAAAGCTCCTGCGTTGGCACGCGGATAGGGAGGAGAAGAAGCAAGAAGATGACGCAAATGATCCGGAGATAGATAAAAAAGACAAGATGCTGAGTCACCCTAAGGATGCGAGCCAGTGGCAAGCGTTGAACTTCGAATACCCAGAATTTGGGAACGATCCAAGGAACATCATGCTGGGCGCGAGCACCGATGGAGTCAATCTGTTTGGCAGCCAGAGAAGCACACATAGCACCTGGCCTGTGTTCGTGTGGATGTACAACCTTCCCCCCTGGTTGTGCATGAAGAGGAAGTACATTCACATGAGTATGCTAATTGAAGGGCCGAAGCAACCAGGGAATGACATCAATCTGTATCTGGGGCTGCTGAAAGAGGAGATTGACACGCTGTGGAAAACGCCAGCCAATACGTGGGACGCCGCAGAGAAAGAATATTTCCCTATGAGAGCCGCACTGCTCACGACGGTGCACGACTATCACGGTTACGGATATCTTGCGGGGCAGGTAGTCCACGGATTTTCTGGATGCGTAAGGTGCATGGATGACACAACGTATCGCCAGCTAGATAGAGATCCCGGGTCTTCGAAAACCGTGTTCATGGGACATCGAAGGTGGCTTCGCGACGATGACCCGTGGAGGAAACGCAAGGATCTGTTCGATGGTGAAACCGAACCCCGAAAACGCCCGTGTACGAGGAGCGGCGAGGAAATAGACAAGCTGTTAAAAAATTGGAAAGACTGCCCACTGCCGGAAAAGAAGCAAAAGGCGCCAGAGCCGCTGCTGAAGGTATGGAAAACGAGGTCTGTTTTCTGGGACTTGCCGTACTGGAAGATCCACCGTGTGCCTCACAGCCTTGATGTCATGCATATCACGAAGAACGTGTGCGAGAGTCTGCTTGGTACCCTGCTCAACATGCCAGAGAGGACCAAAGATGAGCCGAAAGCAAGGGCAGACTTGAAATCAATGGGCATCAGGCAGGAGCTTCACGTTATATATGATGATGATGATGATGATGATGATGATGATGATGATGAGGCGAAGCAGGACACAGAAAGTCGTCGCAAAGGCAAAAAGGCCAAGAAGACCGGAAATGACTACCCTCCCGCGTGCTTCACTCTAAGTCAGGAGGAGATCGAGCAGTTTTTCACCTGCCTCCTAGGAGTAAAACTTCCTTACGGTTACGCGGGGAAGATAAGCAGATACCTAGACCCAGCGACGCAGAAGTTCAGCGGGATGAAGTCTCACGACTGTCACGTGCTGATGACGCAGATACTTCCAGTTGCAATCCGTGGGATCATGGACGCGCACGTCCGTGAAACGCTATTTGGCCTATGCAACTTCTTCGACGTCATCTCTCGGAAGTCGATTGG
>NW_025266431.1:0-1506 GCF_018294505.1 Triticum aestivum
GGAAAAGATCGATAACGTGGCTCCAACCATGTTAACGTCGAAGAAAGTCGGATGACGCAAGGCTGGCATGCTACAACAGTACCACCTTGCTGCCCTTCATGTCACTACATGATTAGGCCACCTCTCATCAGAGGTCATCGCAACTTTGGAACATGCGGGAAAAGATTGATAACGTGGCTCCAACCATGTTAACGTCGAAGAAAGTCGGATGACGCAAGGCTGGCATGCTACAACAGTACCACCTTGCTGCCCTTCATGTCACGATATGATTAGGCCACCTATCATCAGAGGTCATCGCAACTTCGGAACAACCGGGTCGTTGCCTTACGAGCAACGAGATATTTACCGACACTCATATGCCACACACAAACTTTCACATGAACATGCAAAACTTCTGCCATATCAAATGTCCAAACATGCTTGCCTGGTTCGGAGAAGTCGGAATCTAGCTCGGCGAAGTTCACGGCTCCGTCACCTCTCCCGGAACCTACGGCAATCACGAAACGGGTACTAACGTGAAAACCAACACGTGCACAGAAACTTTGCCAAATATTTCCCAAATAAATCCCATAAAAAACTAGACAAAATTTTAAGAATGTCAGAAAAAGAATCACTCAAAAATACCTTTTTATTAAAAAGTTATAAAGGTTTCTGTCCAGGGACCTTTCTGTAATGAAACAGAAAAGTTCCAGGGTTTTAACTGAGAAAACAGAAAACGGTTCGTTTGGAAATGCGCAAGCGCAAGAGAGAAGACGTATTTTGCCCGAAGGCGACAACAGAAAACGGTTCGGGGAAATAGAACAGAGGCTGACACGCGGGGCCCGCATGTCAGGTTTGAAAAGGCTCGCCGGCGCCCGAAGACGGCGGTGGACGCCGGCGTCGAACCACGGCGAGTTAGGAGAAACGGAGGGTACCAAGAGCTTTGGTGTCTTCTTCCGCGTCGGTGGGTGGTGGACTCGTCCAACGGGGAGCACCACGTCGACGGCGACACTATCTCTGGCGGACGGCGGCTCGGGTGAGGATGGGGAACTCCGGTGGAGGGCTGCAAGCTTCAAATTGAAGTGCGGGTCAGAACGAGAGATGCATGGTGAAGTTACTGGCAAGAGAATGGAGGCTGCGGAGCACACACGGGGGCGAATCGGGCTGGATCCCGTGGCGGGTCGCGGCGGCCGGAGTCGAGGAAGGAGACCTCCTCGGGGCTCTTCCAGTGGCTAGGCGTGCTCTAGAGGAAGTGCAGGGCTGGTGGGTGCTCGAGTTGAAGCTCGGGACCTCTATTTATAGGCAGATCGACGGGGTGGCCGTGAACGGAGAATCTCCGGCGAGCGATTACGGCGGAGCAGTGGGTTGGCAGAGGGTTTGAGCGGTCGGGCAGCATCGGTGGATGTTACGGGACTCGTTTTGCAGCTAAACGGAGCTGGCCCTGGCGTAATGGCGTCTGCCCACGGTGAGGTGACCGCACGGGCTCAACGGCGGCAGAGAGCGCGCTCCGCGCCCTGCGGTTCACGA
>NW_025266432.1:0-1506 GCF_018294505.1 Triticum aestivum
ATTTCCATGCTTTGTATATCATATCGCAAGAATCATCTTTATATACACATGAAACAGCTCATACTTCTAAATTTCTGCAAGGTTGACGGGAGCGGAAAAACATGTTTTGCCAAATGGTGAAATAACATGTTGGTCGATGGTGGGCCTAGCGTGCAGCGTGTGATCGTGCATCTTAGTGCTGAGTGTTATGGTCATCAGCTTGAAAGCAAACAGCCATAGGCGCACTCGGTTGCTTAGAGAAAAATGATTGTGGATAATGAAGCATGGTTTGTTGTGTAGGAAGCTTGACTTTCCTATGATGGAAGCAAAATGTGCACATTTGTATTTGTATTTGCATTCGTTACTTGGCGGAAACATTATTGTGATGTTTGGAAACAAAACATACCTTTATACAAGGCAAAACGTTCTGTCAAATGTGTACGTGGTGGTGTTTGGAAACATTATTGTGATGTTTGAAAACAAAATATACCTTTATACAAGGCAAAACGTTACTTTGTGGTGGTGTATATTCTTGTCTTGTGCTTCCATACTATTCCTTTTGCGAAGCAAATGTTCTCTCAAATCTGAATACTATTTTTGGTACACCAAGTAATGCTTCCAAAGCAACTAAAAAATGCTACCGTATCATGGAAATAATGCTTCCGTAGATAGAAAAATAAAATGATTTGTATCACTATCGAATTATATGTTTCCAGAGCAACAATGCTTTCATAGATAAAAAGTAATGTTTCCATGCAACCTTACCCTGAAAATTTTGCATCTGCAATTTTTTTTCTTCTTTTTATATTTGTCTGTTGGAAGCAAATCTCAAGTTTCAAAAAAGAAAAACATGTTGCGCTGCAAAGAAAAGCATCTGCAAAAATAAATATATTTTTAATATTTGTTTGTTGGAAGCAAATCACAAGCACTCCCTCCGTCCGGAAATACTCGTCAGAGAAATGGATGTATCTAGACGTATTTTAGTTCTAGATACGTTTATTTTTATGCATTTTTCCGACAATTATTTCCGAACGGAGGGTGTAGTTACTAGGAAACTGATTAGACGTAATTAGTGGGAAAATCCCGTAACAAATGTGGGGCACCCTTTAATGAAGCAATCAAACACACCATGCATGTGGATTGTACCACCATTCACTGGTCTAATTGTAGTTTGATCCCTAGCGGCTCCCATAAATAAATGAGTATAGCACATACTACTACATAATATATGGAGTATTTCTACATCAGGCTTAATAAGGCTCAAGACCTAATTCATACTCGTTCCCTTCTCCAGCTGTTGGAATTCATATTAATTCATACTCATCAGCCTTTTGTTCTTCACAGTACTTCCTCAGATCCTCTGCAAACTGCACGTCTCTCCTAAAATCCAAGATGAAATCTGGGTCCAACAATCCATCCGCGTGCACCGTTCCATAGTCTGTAATATCAATATTACACTCAAGAAGTTCTGATGAATCTGGATACACAATCTTCCTCGCAGACCCCTCTCCATAGTAGCAACGACCT
>NW_025266433.1:0-1506 GCF_018294505.1 Triticum aestivum
TTCATTACCGGTTTTCCCAGGACCAAAAGAGGGAATAATGCCATTTTCGTCGTGGTCGATCGTCTTTCCAAGGTAGCTCATTTCCTACCTGTTCGTGAGAGTATAACCGCTAGTCAGCTGGCAGACTTATACATCTCCCGAATAGTGTCCCTCCATGGTGTTCCTTTGGAAATCAATTCGGATCGAGGAAGTCTTTTCACCTCTCGATTTTGGGAAAGTTTCCAAAATGCTATGGGAACCCGTCTTTCCTTCAGCACCGCTTTCCACCCTCAGTCAAGTGGTCAAGTGGAACGCGTCAACCAAATTCTAGAAGACATGCTTCGAGCCTCTGTTATCTCTTTCGGAATGGACTGGGAGAAGTGCCTTCCATTTGCCGAATTCGCTTACAACAACAGCTATCAATCTAGCTTGGGTAAAGCCCCTTTTGAAGTTCTCTATGGACGACGATGTCGAACACCCCTTAACAGGTCAGAGACCGGGGAAAGACAATTCTTTGGCCCGGATATGATTCAGGAAGCAGAAGAACAAGTTCGTATCGTTCGTGAAAAGTTGAAAACAGCCCAATCCCGTCAAAAGAGTCAATATGACCGAAAACATAAGGCTATGACCTTCGAGGTTGACGCGAAGGCTTATCTTCGGGTCACCCCTCCGAAGGGAACCCATCGCTTCGGTATCAAAGGCAAATTGGCTCCTCGTTACATTGGACCTTTTCGCATTCTTGCCAAACAAGGAGAAGTTGCCTACCAGTTGGAACTACCTCCGCATCTCTCCAGAGTTCACGATGTCTTCCACGTTTCTCAACTCAGGCATTGCTTCTCGGATCCTATCCGTGAAGTGGACCACGAAACGCTTGATCTCCAAGATGATCTTACATATCGAGAGTACCCCATTCGTATCCTCGATCAAGCCGAGCGTACCACTCGACGTCATAATATCAAGTTCCTCAAAGTTCAGTGGTCTCATCATTCTGAGGATGAAGCAACTTGGGAAAGGGAGGATCGTCTTCGACTCGAGTATCCCGCCTTCTTCTCGGAGGAACCCAAATCTCGGGACGAGATTCTTTTGAGTGGGGGTGAGTTGTCACACCCTAGCTAGTTATGCATTAGAGTGTTGCATCATGTTTACTCTTTCATCAGAAACTTGAAATGGGGATGACAGAACCCCCAGTTCCCTCTGAAACCAACTAGGGTTTACTAAAATAATTTTCAATGAACCTGAAATGCCCTTCTAAAATGCCCATCATTTTTGTCTTGGTTCAGAACCTCTGCCAAAAGTGGTGCACATTTTCCTAGGCCATCCTAGGGTTTTGAATTAAATCATAACTATTTGAATTTGGGCATTTAAAATAATATAAAATATTTAAATGCTCAAATATCTCCAAACTAAAATGTTTCATGTTGGAAATAATCCAACTATGAGCCAGGAGTAGTTTGGTGATTTTTGGAGTTGCCTAGGTATTTTATTTAACTCAACAAAGTTGCAGATATATTAAATAAAAACAGAAAA
>NW_025266434.1:0-1506 GCF_018294505.1 Triticum aestivum
GCCAATCTTATGCTTCCACGACTATCACTACCGTTTAGTAATAAAGTAAAGCATTACATCGCGATTGCATTGCATACAATAAAGCGACAACCATATGGCTCCTGCCAGTTGCCGATAACTCGGTTACAAAACATGATCATCTCATACAATAAAATTCAGCATCATGCCTTGACCATATCACATCACAACATGCCCTGCAAAAACAAGTTAGACGTCCTCTACTTTGTTGTTGCAAGTTTTACGTGGCTGCTACGGGCTTAAGTAAGAACCAATCTCACCTACGCATCAAAACCACAACGATAGTTTGTCAAATAGACTCCGTTTTAACCTTCGCAAGGACCGGGCGTAGCCATACTTGGTTCAACTAAAGTTGGAGAGACAGTCGCCCGCAAGCCATCTATGTGCAAAGCACGTCGAGGGAACCGGTCTCGCGTAAGCGTACGCGTAAGGTTGGTCCGGGTCGTCTCGTCCAACAATACCACCGAACCAAAGTATGACATGCTGGTAGGCAGTATGACTTGTATCGTCCACAACTCACTTGTGTTCTACTCGTGCATATAACATCAACATAAATAACCTAGGCTCTGATACCACTGTCGGGTTTCGTAGTAATTTCAAAAAAATTCCTACGCACACGCAAGATCATGTGATGCATAGCAACGAGGGGGAGAGTGTTGTCTACGTACCCAACGTAGACCGACTGCGGAAGCGATGACACGACGTAGAGGAAGTAGTCGTACGTCTTCACGATCCAACCGATCAAGCACCGAAACTACGGCACCTCCGAGTTCAAGCACATGTTCAGCTCGATGACGATCCTCGGACTCCGATCCAGCAAAGTGTCGGGGAAGAGTTCCGTCAGCACGACGGCGTGGTGACGATCTTGATGAACTACAGCAGCAGGGCTTCGCCTAAACTCCGCTACAGTATTATCGAGGAATATGGTGGCAGGGGGCACCGCACACGGCTAAGGAATAGATCACGTGGATCAACTTGTGTGTTTCTGGGGTGCCTCTGCCTCAGTATATAAAGGAGCCAAGGGGGAGGGGGGGCGCCGGCCAGGGAGAGGGCGCAGGAGGAGTCCTACTCCTTCCGGGAGTAGGACTTCCCCCCCAATCCTATTCCAACTAGGATTCCCAAGGGGGAAAGAGGGAGAGGGGTGGCCGGCCACCTCTCCTAGTCCTAATAGGACTAGGGGAGGGGGGAGGTGCGCAGCCCCCTTGTCAGGACCCCGACTCAATGCCACATCGATCTAGCATGTAAGACCTCATATCACTTTGCGGCCTCACGCACGGTATTCCCACGGGTGTCGCCTTACCTTTGCCCGGGACCGTTTGCGCCTTTTGGCACACGTATATGACAGTGTCGCTAGCATCCATATGATAAGGAGCCCGGGCTGACATGGCTAGTCGTAAACCCAAAGTGGCACAGACTTACAGGGACAGGCATCCATGACCCAGCATCGAACGTGTCGGTCATCAGCGAGTGAAACCAGGCTGTAGCACT
>NW_025266436.1:0-1506 GCF_018294505.1 Triticum aestivum
AATACCCAAGCACCCCCCCCTCTAAACCATCAAACCAACACCTCTCCTCTCCTCCGCCTCTCCTCCGCGCCACCCAACGCCGCCGCCGCCCCTCACCGCGCCACCCCACACCCACCGCGCCACCCAACGCCGCCGCCGGAGCCCCTCGCTCTTCGAGGTACTAGCCCCGCGCCGCGTCACCTTTTCTTTTCTCGGATCGTTTTCTTCTAATCGTTCCGATTCTTTTCTTCTCTAAACCGTTCCGGTTTTCTAGATCGGTTTTTCGTTCGGTTTTCTTCTCTGAAACCCTAGATCGGATTTGTTTTCTTTTCCGATTTAGTTGCCTTTGGACCGTTCGCCGGACCGTTCGTCTTAACGAACGTGATCACCTGATCGCCTCGGTTAATGAACGTCTGTTCGTTTAACCGTTCGTCGTTCTCTTTTCTCGCCGGATTTATTCCGCGATTCTTCCGATCGTGATTTCAGATCCGATCTTCTTTCTAGTCTATCTTCTTGCTCGTTTATCGGAATCAGGTGATTCAAATGCCTGGAGTTTCGCCTCGAAACCGCCGTTCCGACTAACCAACTTAAACTAAGTTTTGTCACTGTAAAAATTTGACCTAGTTTCAACTTGCTAGAACCGAGTTGTTTTCTTTCGTCGTTTGACTTTCGATGCTTTATTCGATTCGATTCTTTTGCAACCAGGGTTCTTAAGTTGAACTCTCTGGTTAGATCTTTCATTCGAGATTTCCCTGTGCATTAGATGAGTACTTATTGTATGCTTGTTGTTTGTCTGCGTTAGATCACCCGGAGTGCGCCGCTTGTTACTTCGAATCTCTAGGTCACGCGGATCATCAGCAAGGCAAGTAACACTTGATCATATATTTCCTACTACCCAGTTTTATTGCATTAGATCAAAACCCCAAACACTTGCATTGTTTAGGATCTAAATTAAATTGTGGGATTGGGAAGTAGAATTGAGGTAGTACCTATTACCTGTTACTTATGAAACCTTGGGAGTTACTTCTACGTTTGCTTATTATGCAATGCTATGCTAGTAGACGTGGATTGGGTGAGTGAATATCCATGACAGATGTGAGATTGTTAATTAATGGTTTATCTAAGGTGGCAACCTAAACACACATCTGGGTGGATTGAGGCACCTGGTTTCCATCAGGACTTGCCTGTATTTCTTCGGACCGCCACCCAGGCTCTAAGGGATCATAAGATATTTCAAACTGGAAACTTCCGTGTGCAGCCACAAGCCAATTATGGGCTCTGGCGTAGTTGATTAAGTTGTGCGAACTCTTACGGGTAGGCTAGCTGATGTAGGGGATGTAGGTTGGTACGGTCTACCCACATGTAAGGTGCTAGCGCTTCTGAAAGACTATGTCTCGGTCATCCGTTTCTCAAACACCATGCAGTGCGAGAACCAAGCGGAGGCGATCGAGTCTTGTGGGGAAAAGTGCGCAAGCCTCTGCAGAGTGTATAAACTAATCATGATTAGCCGTGTCCCCGGTTATGGAC
>NW_025266437.1:0-1505 GCF_018294505.1 Triticum aestivum
GATTTGACCGTACACTAATCATGCACGCAAATGTGTACGACCAAGATCAGGGACTCACGGGAAGATATCACAACACAACTCTAAAACATAAATAAGTCATACAAGCATTATAATACAAGCCAGGGGCCTCGAGGGCTCGAATACAAGTGCTCGATCACAGACGAGTCAGCGGAAGCAACAATATCTGAGTACAGACATAAGTTAAACAAGTTCGCCTTAAGAAGGCTAGCTCAATAGTAGCAACGATCGAAAAGGCAAGGCCTCCTGCCTGGGACCTCCTAACTACTCCTGGTCGTCGTCAGCGGCCTGCACGTAGTAGTAGGCACCTCCAGTGCCGTGGGAGTCGTCGTCGACGGTGGCGTCTGGCTCCTGGACTCCAACATCTGGTTGCGACAATCAGATAGATAGGAAGGGGGAAAAGAGGGAGAGAAGCAACCGTGAGTACTCATCCAAAGTACTCGCAAGCAAGGAGCTACACTACATATGCAAGGTTATATGTGTAAAGGGGCATATCAGTGGACTGAACTGCAGAATGCCAGAATTAAAAAGGGGGATAGCTAGTCCTGTCGAAGACTACGCTTCTGGTCATCTCCATCTTGCAGCAGATAGAAGAGAGTAGATTGAAGTCCTCCAAGTAGCATCGCATAGCATAATCCTACCCGGCAATCCCCTCCTCGTCGCCCTGTTAGAGAGCGATCACCGGGTTGTATCTGGCACTTGGAAGGGTGTATTTTATTCAGTATCCGGTTCTAGTTGTCATAAGCTCAAGGTACAACTCCGGGTCGTCCTTTTACCGAGGGACACGGCTATTCGAATAGATAAACTTCCCTGCAGGGGTGCACCACATAACCCAACACGCTCGATCCCAATTGGCCGGACACACTTTCCTGGGTCATGCCCGGCCTCGTAAGATCAACACGTCGCAGCCCCACCTAGGCTCAACAGAGAGGTCAGCACGCCGGTCTAAACCTATGCGCGCAGGGGTCTGGGCCCATCGCCCTAAGCACACCTGCACGTTGCGAATGCGGCCGCGAGCAGACCTAGAAACCCACACGATCACGGCGGTTACGTCAAAGCGGTCCAACACGGCGCGCGCCACTCAGTCGCTGACGTCAAAAGAGCTTCGGCTGATACCACGACGTCGGGATACCCATAACTACTCCCACGTAGATGGTTAGTGCGTATAGACCAAATGGCCAGACTCAGATCAAATACCAAGATCTCGTTAAGCGTGTTAAGTATTCGCGAACGCCGACCAGGGCCAGGCCCACCTCTCACCTAGGCGGTCTCAACCTGCCCTGTCGCTTCGCCACAAAGATCCACTTGCGGGTACTCCTACGAGCCGACCCGACTTTAGTCATCTCAGGTGTCATGTATATAATATATAAGTATATGCCCGTGTCCACCGCCCAGGTGATCACGGCCCGATAGTATAGCACAGCAGACGGACAAGAATGTAGGGCCACTGATGGAAAACTAGCATCCTATACTAAGCAGTAGGGTAG
>NW_025266438.1:0-1505 GCF_018294505.1 Triticum aestivum
CTGAAAAAAATCACGAGCATTAGTATGCCTTCCAGGAATCTTTCCTTGAAACACGGTGGCGCGCCATACCATTGCAGCGACGTCTCAATCCGCACCGCACTTCTTTTCTGCCTGCAGGGCCGAGCTGCCCCTTGTTGGCCAGCCGCCGCGGGCTCGTCTTCCCGCCTCAAAGGCACCTCCTGTAGAACACTATTGGTATGCGGTGATCAGAAATAAGCACGGATGGGTCATGGTATCAGGACTTCGGTCACAGTTACCTGGGAAGCTGGAAATATTCCGGGGTAGTCAGCCGTAATGGCGACCAAAGCATTGTCGATGCTAAGTTGGTGGAACACCCCATCGTTTAGCTCCACCTTTGTGTCCGGATCCTCTTTGGAAGCCGGATCGAGGGACCATTCCGGATCCTCGGGTTGTGGAGGCGGGCTGTGTATATCCTCTATGGCCCGGCGCAGTTCCTGCGTCGAAATCACAAAATGACATACTTAACCATGGGAATGGGGATCGGATAGGCAAAAAGAAATGCCCGCTTACCCAGCTTCGAGGATTGTTCATAGAAAATCCGTTCAGTGGACTAACACGGAGAAAATCCTCCTTTTCCCCTTTGTACAGGCCGGACAAGATCTTCACCAGATCGGCGACTGATCCCGGCCCCTTACGGCCATGGCGGGTGGCATCATCCTCCCCGTTGAAATCCCACATGGGGTGGCCCCTATACTGGAGCGGCTGCACCCCCCGCATAATGCATGTGGCCATGACTCCGATCATAGTTAGGCCGGAATGAGCTAATAACCTTATTCAGCTCATCAGGTAGAGGACATCCCTGTCATTCTCCCTCTGGGGGCTCCGCGGGCGCCAGCTCAGGCGCTTCTTCTAAGGAGCATTACTGAACTCCGGGAGGCCGATCCGAACAGGATCCGGCAGCGGGACGTCTTCCATATAAAACCATTACGAAGGCCAGTCTTCGGATGCCTTCTTCGGGGTTCCGGATAGATATCCGGTCCCGGTGATGCGCCATAGTTCGGCTCTGTCCACTTGATATATTGACCCCTCATGAGAACGGGGTACGAGGCAGAATAACCTCTTCCACAGTGCAAAATGAGCCTCGACGCCCAAGAACAGTTCGCAAAGGGCCACGAAGCCCGCGATGTGCAGAATGGAGGCAGGCGTAAGGTGGTGCAGCTGGAGGCCGTAGAACTCCAGTAGCCCCCGGAGAAACAGATGTATTGGAAATCCGAGTCCTCTTATCAGATAAGGGACAAAGCATACCCGCTCTCCTTTGGAGGGATCGGGGACGCTCTCCGCCTGCTTTCCGCCCTTATAGATGGCGAGTCCGGCTCGAACCGGAACCATGAAGGCTGGGGGAAGAAATCCCTTGGTTTGGAGCGTCGCTAGCTCACTGTGCGGGACCGAGCATCTCTCCCAATCTCCAGGATGAGGGCTGGGAGCGTGAGAGGAGGAGCCGCGTCGACTGTCCATGATCGAATGGATTTTTGTCAGAGGCGCTC
>NW_025266439.1:0-1505 GCF_018294505.1 Triticum aestivum
GTCAATCTCGTCGGCTTGTGATCCTGGCATGGTTAGCAGCAATAGAAACACACAAGAATATGATCCTACAGACTACTAAGAAGTGGTGGTGGTGTATCACAAATCCGTCAAGCAAATCTCAAATTCTTACCAGTTCTTACCCAGCAGCAGGCGGTGATCGGCAACCGTTGTAGTCAAAAACTCTCAAAGCTTGGATAGAGCGATTACCAGGGAGAGTCAAACACACGACGTAGATGTATGTGGAGCTGGGAAGGCTTATAGTATGGTAGCAAAAAGGGTCAGCAATAATCAATTCAGAGATGCAAAGTTGAATAAACGCTCAACGACGGTACTGTGCTGGTCCTAGGCTAGACTGTGCTAGAGACGCGAGCCTAGAACACCAACAAAATCACGGCGCGGCACGTAAACAAGGGAAAAGCACACTCTAAAAAAAAAAATTCGCTCTTTTTTTTTGCGCTGCTTTTCTTTTTTGCGCTGCTTTTTTTTTGCGAAAAATCACTATAATGGCGAGTGTCTCAAAACTCTTCTTAGCTCAAACTGACAGGATGGGCACGAAATTGTTTCGACCAATTTTTTTTTTTTACTGCCCGGACCCAAAAACAGGAAACGGGTCAAAAAAAACTTCCTATAATGGCACCTGTCTCAAAACACTCAGAAACACCTAAAAATAGGATAGCCAGAAAATTTTCCGAAAAATGCGTTTTCGAAAAATTTTGGGCCTAAACGGAGCGTGGCTACCCGACTCTTTTTTTTTCCGAAACCTACTCCGGCAAGGAAACACGAATCGGAATCTAGATGGATCTCGAAAACAAACCTAATATGCAAGGAACTCGGATTGGTGGTGGATATATGGTGGTGGTATATGGCAGCGGTGGTGGTAGTATATGGATATGGATTGGTGGTGGTATATGGACACGGATTGGTGGTGGTGTATGGATACGGATTCGGAGCGGTGGTGGTAGATGGCAGGGGCTATGATGATGGTGCGGCGGCGGCGTGACAACTTATGACCAGAACCCGAAACTCTAAAAGACTAGACTCTAAGACCAGCAACTAGACACGACGATGCAACCGCAAATTCAACAAAGCAAAACCCTAAAAAGATTATGCAAAGGCTCAGATTGGTTCGGATATGATGAACTAACCCTAAATTTTTTTTGTGGCTTTTTCGTGGACTGTAGGTATGAAGAACAGACTCGATCTAAACTACGAAATACTGTAAAATCTCACCGAGCAACCTGGAAATCTGATACCACTTGATAGAGGCAAAGGTGTCCCGTCTTTCGATGAGATGGTGAATTTCGCTTTGGTGGAAGTCGACTTTGACGATCCGACTACGAACGTGCGAGGACGTCGCGCCTTAGCAATCGCTAAACCAACTCCGAGAGGTTATTGACCACGCCGGAGCACGATCAACCTGACCACGAGGGTCTGTTTCCTGCGAGCAAACGAAGAACAAGCAAGAAACTAAGATTGCAATCTGGATATTGCGAATATAAGATGAA
>NW_025266440.1:0-922 GCF_018294505.1 Triticum aestivum
ACCTCGTGTACAAACTGGACAATCTCTTTCGGAGTATCAGGGTTTCGGACGAGAACTCATCTGTTACACGGGCACTTCAATGTTTTTTAAACTTTTTTGAACTGCAGCCTATTTTTGCGTTCAGTATGCATCATTCAAAGCAACGTCATCAATTTCCAACACGTTCTGACATCATTTGCTGTTTTTCAGTCATTTACCGATTTGTTTAGAGAGCTAAATGACGGTGAAATCGAAAATCACTACAAAATGAACTCTGAAAATGTTGGAACTTGGCATGGTATCATCATTTCACCTGCATAGCATGTGCAAAAGAGTAGAGATGGTCACGGCGCAAACTGGACGCACCTCGGGTACAAACTGGACAATCTCTTTCGGAGTATCAGGGTTTCGGACGAGAACTCATCTGTTGCACGGGCACTTCAATGTTTTTTAAACTTTTTTGAACTCCAGCCTATTTTTGCGTTCAGTATGCATCATTCAAAGAGACGTCATCAATTTCCAACACGTTCTGACAGCATTTGCTATTTGTCGGTAATTCACTGATTTGTTTAGAGAGCTAAATGACGATGAAATTGAAAATCACTACAAAATGAACTCTGAAAATGTTGGAACTTGGCATGGTATCATCATTTCACCCGCATAGCATGTGCAAAAGAGTAGAGAGGGTCACGGCGAAAACTGGACGCACCTCGTGTACAAACTGGACAATCTCTTTTTGAGTATCAGGGTTTCGGACGAGAACTCATCTGTTACACGGGCACTTCAATGTTTTTTAAACTCTTTTGAACTCCAGCCTATTTTTGCATTCACTATGCATCATTCAAAGCGACGTCATCAATTTCCAACACGTACTGACATCATTTGCTGTTTGTCGGTAATTTACTGATTTTTTTATAGAGCTAAATGACGGTGAAATCAAAAA
>NW_025266440.1:932-1505 GCF_018294505.1 Triticum aestivum
TCAGTCATTTAGCGATTTGTTTAGAGAGCTAAATGACGGTGAAATTGAAAATCACTACAAAATGAACTCTGAAAATGTTGGAACTTGGCATGGTATCATCATTTCACCCGCATAACATGTGCAAAACAGTAGAGAGGGTCACGGCAAAAACTGGACGCACCTCGTGTACAAACTGGACAATCTCTTTCGGAGTATCAGGGTTTCGGACAAGAACTCATCTGTTACACGGGAACTTCAATGTTTTTTAAACTTTTTTGAACTCCAGCCTATTTTTGCATTCAATATGCATCATTCAAATCGACGTCATCAATTTCCAACATGTTCTGACATCATTTGATGTTTTTCAGTCATTTAGCGATTTGTTTAGAGAGCTAAATGACGGTGAAATTGAAAATCACTACAAAATGAACTCTGAAAATGTTGGAACTTGGCATGGTATCATCATTTCACCCTCATAGCATGTGCAAAAGAGTAGAGAGGGTCACGGCGAAAACTGGACGCACCTCGTGTACAAACTGGACAATCTCTTTCGGAGTATCAGGGTTTCGGACGAGAACTCATCTGTTACACGGG
>NW_025266441.1:0-1505 GCF_018294505.1 Triticum aestivum
ACGAGTTCAGGCCCCTATCGGAGGAGGTAAAAGCCCTACGTCTCGGTGCTGCTGAGGCTTGTCGACTGGATGTGTTGAAGTTACAGGGGGTGTGAACCCTTGTGCTAGAGGAGGAGAGTGGCTTATATAGAGTGCGCCAAGTCCCTCCAGCCCTCGGTTACACAGGGTTCAATGCGAGTTAAGACAGGGGCGTTACTGGTAATGCGAGTTAAGATAGGGACTTTATGACTACGGAGTGAACGCCTGACCGTTGCCATCCTGGGGTGGCTTTAGATCTTCTGTACTCCGTGTGATTCTTCACATGGTCGAGTGATGCTAGTGTGGTCGAGTGGAATTGGGGTATCCAAGTAGAATCTTCTGTCGAGTGATTGCACTTCAAGGTGATTTCAGTCGGTACCTTTTGTTGGACTTTGAATGCCTTTGACTCTAGGGTAGTGTCCTTGGGTAGGGTGTCTAGGTCAGGCCTAAGACCCTACCCTTGGTACATGTCATCGTCAGAGGGTTAATTTTTCCCATGATCCACTCAGTCAGTGGCTCATGGACAGAGAATCCCCCGATACAAGTGAAATGCTCGAATCCATACTTTGCAACATACCCCTGCTGCCAAGGTTTCGGACCACGCATGATCTCTCGAATCCTCCCAGCACTGAAGCGACTCCTGATGCCCACTTCACCATGTAATACTTCATCCAGGGATCCAACTCCTCCCCTAATAATCAAAAGAAACAAGCAAATTGAACCATATACAAAGCAACATGAGCAAAAGGCAGAGCAAACAACGGAGATAAGTCAGCCACAACACATGTACGATAACTAACTGCAACATGGCATTCAATGTCACATGAAAAAACTGTTGAACAAAATTATAACAAAAATGGCAGCATTACAAAGCCCTACACAACAGGAATCAGCTTATTTGCCATCTGCCATGGCAGATGGCAAAGGACCGGAAAGCTGACGGCAAACCTCTTTGCCGTCAGCCGCTGACGGCAAAGCTGTTCGGGACAGTAACCTACGGTAAACAGCTTCTTTGCCGTCTGCTTTCTCATAGTGGACGGCAAAGACGCTTTGCCATCGGTGGTAGATGGCAAAGATCGTGGACGGCAAAGAACAGACGTCAGCCACGTTAGGTGGCTAACGGGAGGCTTCGTCGTCTGCCAGCCAACGACAAAAATGCCCTCCCCTTTGTCGTCTTCCTTGTGACGTCAGCAGACGCGTCACTCCACCCAGCTCTTTGCCGTCTGCCACAGACGGCAAACCTCTGCAACCTTTGCTATCTGCCACAGACGGCAAAGTGACCAAATGGGTCAGCTCCCAGGTTGCACAGGCTGCTGCCACATGGCCTCTTTGCCATCTGTAACGGACGGCAAAGACCCCTTTGTCGTCGGTAGCAGACGGCAAAGTGCCTGTATTGTTACTATTTTTTTCTATTTTCTCTTATATCCCTGCATTTTCAAAAGACATATATGATATATATATATATATATATAGTTTCAACCTCAAAC
>NW_025266442.1:0-1505 GCF_018294505.1 Triticum aestivum
CATGTCACTCCATGCATACGTATGCATGTGTCCATGTCGTGAGACAAATATATTTGAAAATTCCTTCTAATTTACTGCACATGGAATTAACTCACAGCAAGTACACAAATATGATTTTTCAAACCGTTTTGGTTAGGCGTTGCATGTATATGTAGTTCAAATTTGAATTACGGTCATTCAATGGCTAGAAAATCACTTAAATGTATTTAAAAGGTCAAATGATCCCTAGAATTTTCAAAAATTTCACATTACAGTTGTAGTAGTGCATGTTAGACGTAGAAAAAATTGAAGGCCGTAAGAGAAAGCTATCTCCCGTTCGTCATCAAACATGCATTGTTCCCTCTCGGAACCACGAGCCTTCTAGTGAGTTGCTCCGGTTTGTGAGGGGTGTGTGTCCAAACTTTCGTCAAACATGCCAATTTTTTACCACATCATCTTGGTGGCATGACATTACATCAACCAAGGTTTCATGTGTTTCTGATTTTTATTTTATTTTTTGGAATTGAAATGCCATGTCACTCAATGCATACGTATGCATGTGTCCATGTCATGAGACAAACATGTTTGAAAATTACTTCTAATTTACTGTACATGAAATTAACTCGCACACAAGTACACAAATATGATTTTTCAAACCGTTTTGGTTAGGCGTTGCATGTAGATGTAGTTCAAAGTTGAATTACGGTCATTAAATGGTTAGAAAATCACTTAAATGTCTTTAAAAGGTCAAATGACCCCTGAAATTTTCCAAAATTTCACATTACAGTTGTAGTAGTGCATGTTAGAGGTAGAAAAAAATTGAAGGCCGTAAGAGGAAGCTATCTCCCGTTCGTCATCAAACATGCATTGTTCCCTCTCGGAACCACGAGCCTTCTAGTGAGTTGCTCTGGTTTGTAAGGGGTGTGTGTCCAAACTTTCGTCAAACATGCCAATTTCTTTACCACATCATCTTGGTGGCATGACATTACATCAACCAAGGTTTCATGTGTTTCTGATTTTTTTCTTTTTTGGAATTAAAATGGCATGTCACTCCATGCATACGTATGCATGTGTCCATGTCGTGAGACAAATATATTTGAAAATTCCTTCTAATTTACTGCACATGGAATTAACTCACAGCAAGTACACAAATATGATTTTTCAAACCGTTTTGGTTAGGCGTTGCATGTATATGTAGTTCAAATTTGAATTACGGTCATTCAATGGCTAGAAAATCACTTAAATGTATTTAAAAGGTCAAATGATCCCTAGAATTTTCAAAAATTTCACATTACAGTTGTAGTAGTGCATGTTAGACGTAGAAAAAATTGAAGGCCGTAAGAGAAAGCTATCTCCCGTTCGTCATCAAACATGCATTGTTCCCTCTCGGAACCACGAGCCTTCTAGTGAGTTGCTCCGGTTTGTGAGGGGTGTGTGTCCAAACTTTCGTCAAACATGCCAATTTTTTACCACATCATCTTGGTGGCATGACATTACATCAACCAAGGTTTCATGTGTTTCTGATT
>NW_025266443.1:0-1505 GCF_018294505.1 Triticum aestivum
TAGAAGCACCGCTAGGTGAAGCACCAATCCCAGAGAACCAAGACGTTATGAACGCTTGGCAGCAGCGTGCTGATGATTACTCCCTCGTTCAGTGCGGCATGCTTTACAGCTTAGAACCGGGTCTCCAAAAGCGTTTTGAGAAACATGGAGCATATGAGATGTTCGAGGAGCTGAAAATGGTTTTCCAAGCTCATGCCCGGGTCGAGAGATATGAAGTCTCCGACAAGTTCTTCAGCTGTAAAATGGAGGAGAATAGTTCTGTTAGTGAGCACATACTCAGAATGTCTGGGTTGCACAACCGCTTGTCTCAGCTGGGAGTTAATCTCCCGGATGACGCGGTCATTGACAGAATCCTTCAGTCGCTTCCACCAAGCTACAAGAGCTTTGTGATGAACTTCAATATGCAAGGGATGGAAAAGACCATTCCTGAGGTATATTCAATGCTGAAATCAGCGGAGGTGGAAATCAGAAAAGAACATCAAGTGTTGATGGTGAATAAAACCACCAAGTTCAAAAAGGGCAAGGGTAAGAAGAACTTCAAGAAGGACAGCAAGGGAGTTGCCGCGCCCGGTAAGCCAGTTGCCGGGAAGAAGTCAAAGAATGGACCCAAGCCTGAAACTGAGTGCTTTTATTGCAAGGGAAGTGGTCACTGGAAGCGGAACTGCCCCAAATACTTAGCAGACAAGAAGGCCGGCAACACCAAAGGTATATGTGATATACATGTAACTGATGTGTACCTTACCAGTACTCGTAGTAGCTCCTGGGTATTTGATACTGGTGCGGTTGCTCATATTTGTAACTCAAAACAGGAACTACGGAATAAACGGAGACTGGCGAAGGACGAGGTGACGATGCGCGTCGGGAATGGTTCCAAGGTTGATGTGATCACCGTCGGCACGCTACCTCTGCATCTACCTACGGGATTAGTTTTAAACCTCAATAATTGTTATTTAGTGCCAGCTTTGAGCATGAACATTGTATCTGGATCTCGTTTAATTCGAGATGGCTACTCATTTACATCCGAGAATAATGGTTGTTCTATTTATGTGAGAGATATGTTTTATGGTCATGCCCCGCTGGTTAATGGTTTATTCTTGATGAATCTCGAACGTGATGTTACACATATTCATAGTGTGAATACCAAAAGATGTAAAGTTGATAACGATAGTCCCACATACTTGTGGCACTGCCGCCTTGGTCACATTGGTGTCAAGCGCATGAAGAAGCTCCATGCAGATGGACTTTTGGAGTCTCTTGATTACGAATCATTTGACACGTGCGAACCATGCCTCATGGGTAAGATGACCAAGACTCCGTTCTCCGGAACAATGGAGCGAGCAACCAACTTATTGGAAATCATACATACCGATGTGTGCGGTCCAATGAATGTTGAGGCTCGCGGAGGATATCGTTATGTTCTCACTCTCACTGATGACTTAAGTAGATATGGGTATGTCTACCTAATGAAACACAAGTCTGAAACCTTTGAAAAGTTCAAGGAATTT
>NW_025266444.1:0-1505 GCF_018294505.1 Triticum aestivum
ATGTTAGACAACCACATGATAGGAGGATGTAATATGTACGAAAAACAGGACGGCATGAGATAACCAGAACTATGATGTGTAAACTAAGCATAAGACATTTCACTAAATTAGAAGCAATGCAATGGAAGGTAGACACCATATGAAAGATGCTACAAATATCGCTCTGCCAAGTTAACAGTGTCTCATCATAAATGGCGTTTAAACAAATGTGAAGCAGTACAAGAAATAAATCATATGCAAGATGCAAACAACATCACACTACCAAGTTAAAGGTCTCTCGTCATTAGTGCCATTGCATATTCACAGCTTTGCATATTCACAACTTATGATGTGTAAACTAAGGAGAAGGCATTTCAACAAATTAGAAGCAATGAAAGCTAGACACCATATGAAAGATGCAACGAATATCACTCTACCAAGTTAAAACTGTCTCGTCATGAGTGCCATTTCAACAGATTAGAAGTAGTACAAGCTAGAAAAGAATGCGAGATGTAACCTATATCACACTCCCAAGTCAAACGTGTCTTATGATAAGTGATTGTTGCAGGTTAGACAACATTAGTACTTTGATGTAAGAACGTGGTGTGATAGACAGATATTGTATGTTCCAGAAACAGGAACACGTGTCTTATTCACAAGTATAATGTGTAAAGGAAGCAGATGGAATTCAACAAAATTAGAAGCAATACAAGCTAGACATCATACATGACATGCAACCACATATAACAGTGCCAAGTTAGAGGGAGCACCTGTGATGGTGAACTAGGGGAGACGTGCTCATCATCAACACAACTATGTTGAGTGTCTATGCATGTGTTGTCTGGCAAATCATCTTGGGGGGATGGAGGAGTAGAATCTGTAGAGGCCCTTAGTTTGGAAGGAGCACCTTTATCCGCTGCCTTGCTAACTTCCTTCCGCTTTATTGATTTTGAATTGTCAAGTAAAACCGACAAGAAAAAGCAATAAAATTCACTCTTCAAAACTCATTCGTGCATGATACTGACAATCACTACTTTGATGTAAGGCAAACACATGATACCAGGATGGAATAATACGAAAAACAGGACGACATGGCATATTCACAACTATTTGCGTAAACTAAGCAGAAACCATTTCAACAAATAAGAAGCAATGCAAGCTAGACACCACATGAAAGATGCAACCAATATGACTCTGCCAAGTTAAAAGCGTCCCATCATAAATGGCATTTCAACAAATTAGAAGCAGTGCATGCTATAAATCATATGAAAGATGCAACTAATATCACACTGCATATACTAAAGGTGTCTCATCATATTGATTGATGCGGGATACAAAAAAAACAATAGTTTTATGTAAGGACATGCTTAATAGACAGATGTACTATGTACTAAAAACAGGAAGGCATGTCACATTAACAGGCATAATGTATAAACTAAGCAGAATAGCACATGCAATTTAATCAGATTGGAAGAATTACAATCTAGACACCATATGCAACATGCAAGCACATATCATGCTGCCAA
>NW_025266445.1:0-1505 GCF_018294505.1 Triticum aestivum
TTGCATAAAAAGGATTTTTCTTGAGTTTTCCAATATTGGGCATTCTTCTGTTAAGCGAGCGGCTACCATCTTTCTAGAACATGAGTTCAGATTTATAATGAAAGAAGCCAATGAAATTTTTGCGCATTATAGGTTGGATGTTGGTTGTCCGCCCATAGAAGAAATTCTTTTTAATCAAGAAGACATAATGCGTTTACGATCTTTAGATCATGTTGCTTATAATGAAAACGTTGGAAAAAGGGTTCCTACCGATGTTCTAGTTGATAGGATTTTTGAACTTAATGATAATTTTAATATCCAAAACAATGGGTTAGGTTTTTCTCTTGAACAAAGGCTCATGACTTTTTTCCAAAAGAATTCTTACAACGATGAATTGGTTGTGCAATATGAGGGGCCAAGGGAGGAACCAATTCCTCCCGAGCTTGATCTTGGGGACTTTTGTCAAATTAAATTTAGCCCTTTTGATTACTTTTTCTTACCACAAAGAAAACTTGCTGCTGAACGTAGGGAGTATGCGATGATTTTTCGCGACTTGCCCTATCATTATTATAGCAATACCTAGATCTATTCGTGTTTTTATGCCTAGCTAGGGGCGTTAAACGGTAGCGCTTGTTGGGAGGCAACCCAATTTTATTTTTGTTCTTTACTTTTTGCTCCTGTTTAGTAATAAATAATTCATCTAGCTTCTGGTTAGATGTGGTTTTATGTTTTAATTAGTGTTCGTGCCAAGTAGAACCTTTGGGAAGACTTGGGTGTAGTCTTTGCGACCTTGCTGTAAAAAACAGAAACTTGTGCGCTCACGAGAATAGCTGTCATTTTTTTTACAGAAGAGTGATTTTAGGTTGATTCATTTTGCAGATGATTAATAGACAAATTCCTCACTTCCAAAAATTTATTTCAGAATTTTTAGAGTTACAGAAGTATTCGAAAGTTACAGATTGCTACAGATTGTTCTGTTTTTGACAGATTTTGTTTTTCATGTGTTGTTTGCTTATTTTGATGAATCTATGTGGGGAGCATGAACAATTGAGAAGTGGTAAATTAGGTTTAACAGCAATATAAATAAAGAATGAGCTCATTACAATACCTTAAAGTGGTGGTTTATTTTCTTATACTAACGGAGCTCATGAGATTTTCTGTTGAAGTTTTGTGTTATGAAGGTTTCAAGTTTTGGGGTTCATATTTGATGGATTTTGAATAAAGAGTGGCAAGATCCTAAACTTGGGGATTCCGAAGGCACCCCAAGGTAATTCAAGGACAACCAAAAGCCTAAGCTTGGGGATGCCCCGGAAGGCATCTGTCGTGGCACTAAGTCTGACAGTAAGAATAGGGGGTATGTATGAGGAGGCAAGGTCCTGGCTACAGTGAGATTGTACGCAAGAGTTTACGAGTTCATGCCCCTCTCGGAGGAGGTAAAATCCCGACGTCTCGGTGCCCTAAGACGGCCGACTGGAATATGGGAGTATGTGTTATAGGGGGTGCATGCGAACCCTTGTCCCAGAGGA
>NW_025266446.1:0-1505 GCF_018294505.1 Triticum aestivum
TGACATCTTTTCTAAATTATTAATAGGTGTGTATTTGATATGAAAAGGAAACAGATCCTTGCCATACAGAAATATTAACGGCATGACTGGATCAAGGCATGATCTGATACCCAGATGTCCTCCGCATGGCATACTATATATATGTTAACATTAAAATACTATGCCATCCCTCCTCTCCCTCCTTACTGTCCCTTCGCCCAGACCAGGAGGATGATTTGCGAGGACTACGTTGTGTAAGCAAGAACCATCAAGAATTGGAGTTCCTC
The DNA here is from genome assembly GCF_018294505.1 of Triticum aestivum. Lineage (NCBI taxonomy): Eukaryota > Viridiplantae > Streptophyta > Magnoliopsida > Poales > Poaceae > Triticum > Triticum aestivum. Next base: position 267 of record NW_025266446.1, read on the forward strand.
TCGGTATGTCAATTTCAGGATCTTTCTCTTATATAATAGCGTGTTATTTATTAGATTAATAGTTTTTATATGTTTAGTTATACCATCAAATCCCAGAGAAAGAACACCACTGCAGATTATGCAAGCTTATATAAATATCATACCCAATTAAATTGTTTGTAGTGGGCTGGAACTACTTATAAATTGTTTATACACATATTTTAGCCTATTAGACTATTATTTAGATTACAATTGTGCCACACCCTTCGCTTTTGTACCGATGAACAGTTCTCACTGCCTAATTTTGCAATGCAAATAAAAATTCATAATCTTAAATACATTTTATGTTGGAATACGGTTCAATAATTTACTGAACAGTCCTAAGTTTAACAACAAGCTAAGTAAGCATAACAATTTACCAGAGATTCCTTTCCATTTTATGACCTCATTGTTTTATCCATGCCTGTCTTCTAAGTCCATATTACTGATTCCATGAAGTAGCTGTCAGCCATAATATGTAGGCCCATGGAATATCTGTCACGAGAAATGTAAAACTGTTATGGTATGTACATGTCTTCACTAGGCACTTGCATGTATGTAAATAGCTAAAAGTAATAGATGAATACACCTGTTAAGTTTTCCTATTGGAAAATATAAAATATTTACAAAATGTTCGAAGAGAGACAATTGTTTGAATTTTTACAATCAAAAACGAATTTTATTTGTAACAGAGTCATATTCCGCACAGATGTTTCATGCTGATTCACATGGGTCATAGGGAAGAACAAATATTGATGATGATAGTATTACCAGGTCGTACTTAATACGCATATCAATTGCTAGCAAACTAAATATTCACAATCATGTGAAAAAAGTAGGCAATGTATACTTTCAGTAAGAGATATAATAGTGTGGAATCAGCAAAGTTTATGTAACCATTCGAAATGACAGTTAGAAAGTATATTTATTTTATTTATCCATGGCAATCATCAAATGTAAACTTAATATTGTTTTGCTGGTAAAAGGTTAAATGGTTTTAAATTACAAGAAGATCAACAGATTATTTCGTGCACTCAACTTCTCCAATATTGCTCCATTATCTTTCTTCCCTTTGCTCTGTTTAGTCCCTTCATGAAAATCACAGTTAGTAGGAAAAAAATAATTAGTAAACTGAAGAAGCTTATCTCGAGAGATAATTTATGCATGTCAACATGCAGTACTTTAAGAAAAACTTGCAATTGATATAATAGACTTTGAGTT
>NW_025266447.1:0-1505 GCF_018294505.1 Triticum aestivum
CCCTTTCTCGCCTTGAGAGTAGGTGCAAACTTCGCCGGTGCATCCAAGCCCCGTGATATGATACACTCTATCACACATAAACCTCCTTATATCTTCCTCAAAATAGCCACCATACCTACCTATCATGGCATTTCCATAGCCATTCCGAGATATATTGCCATGCAACTTTCCACCGTTCCGTTTATTATGACACGCTCCATCATTGTCATATTGCTTTGCATGATCATGTAGTTGACATCGTATTTGTGGCAAAGCCACCATTCATAATTTTTCATACATGTCAGTCTTTATTCATTGCATATCCCGGTACACCGCCGGAGGCATTCACATAGAGTCATATTTTGTTCTAAGTATTGAGTTGTAATTCTTGAGTTGTAAGTAATAAAAGTGTGATGATCATCATTATTAGAGCATTGTCCCCTATGAGGAAAGGATGATGGAGACTATGATTCCCCCACAAGTCGGGATGAGATTCCGGACTAAATAAAAAAAAGAGGCCAAAGAAAAAAAAGAAAAGAGAAGGCCCAAGAAAAAAAACAAAAAATGAGAGAAAAAGAGAGAAGGGACAATGTTACTATCCTTTTTCCACACTTGTGCTTCAAAGTAGCACCGTGATCTTCATGATAGAGAGTCTCCTATGCTGTCACTTTCATATACTAGTGGGAATTTTCCATTATAGAGCTTGGCTTGTATATTCCAATGATGGGCTTCCTAAAAATGCCCTAGGTCTTCGTGAGCAAGCAAGTTGGATGCACACCCACTTAGTTTCTTTTGTTGAGCTTTCATATATTTATAGCTCTAGTGCATCCGTTGCATGGCAATCCCTACTCCTCTCATTGTCATAAATTGATGGGCATCTCCATAGCCTATTGATTAGCCGCGTCAATGTGAGACTTTCTACCTTTTTTGTCTTCTCACATAACCCCCATCATTATACTTTATTCCACCCATAGTGCTATATCCATGGCTTGCGCTCATGTATTGCGCAAGGGTTGAAAAGGCTGAAGCGCGTTAAAAAGTATGAACCAATTTCCCGGCTTCTCATCGGGGTTATGCATGATGAGAACGTTTTGTGTGACGAAATTGAAGCATGGCCTAACTATATGATTTTGTAGGGACAAGCTTTCTTTGGCTATGTTATTTTGATAAGACGTAATTGCTTGGTTAGCATGTTTGAAGTATTATTGTTTTTATGTCAACATTAAACTTTTATCTTGAATCTTTCAGATCTAAATATTCATGCCACAATAAAAAGAATTACATTGAAAATTATGCTAAGTAGCATTCCACATCAAAAATTCTGTTTTTATCATTTACCTACTTGAGGACGAGCATGAATTAAGCTTGGGGATGCTTGATACGTCTCCAACATATCTATAATTTTTTGTTGTTCCATGCTATTATATTATCTGTTTTGGATGTTCAATGGGGTTTATTATAAACTTTTATATTATTTTTGGGACTAACCTATTAACCGGAGGCCCAACCCAAATTGCTGTTTTTTT
>NW_025266448.1:0-1505 GCF_018294505.1 Triticum aestivum
AGTTTCTTGCAATTTTAACATGTTGGAAACATAGAGAGGTGGAGATATAGTTCCTCTCTCATAATAATTGCAAGTAGGAGCAGCAAGCACATGCATATTATACTCATTAAAATCATCATGTGCAACGGTAAAAGGCAACCTACCAATGTAATCCTTAATAAGTGCAAACTTCTCCGATATAGTGTAGTTTGGAGAATTCAAAAAGATAATAGGACTATCATGCGTGGGTACAATAGCAACAATTTCATGTTTAACATGAGGAACTATAGCAAGTTCATCTCCATAAGCGTAATTCATATTGGCATCTTGGCCACAAGCATAGCAAGAATCATCAAAAAGGGATATTTCAAGAGAATCAATGGGATCATAACAATCATCATAGCAATCATCCTTCAGTAAGCAGGAAGGGGAATTAAACAATGTATGAGTTGAAGAGTTACTCTCATTAGAAGGTGGGCACGGGTGATCAATCCACTCTTCCTCCTTTTGTTCTTCGCTCTCCTCATCATCCTTTTCATCCAATGAGCTCACAGTTTCATCAATTTCTTCTTCCATAGCTTCCTGCAAAATATTAGTCTCTTCTTGGACAGCGGAGACCTTCTCAATAAATGCATTAATATAGTAATTGTATTCATAATTTTCATAGCAATATCTAAGCATAGCAAGATTTTCAGGCCTATAAACATCATCATCTAAAGCTTCATACTTTTCAAACAAAGAATCAAATTCATAAGCAGCCTTAGAAGCAACAAATTCTTCTATTTGTTCCACATCATAGTAATCATATATACCATTAGCATAAGAAGCTATGGTTTCATTAACATTAAATTTGCATGAAAAGGGAAGGTGTGGAGCCTTCATCCTAGAGCAACAAGTAATATCATATCTCAAGCATAGTTGCCAAGCATACCAAGGCAACATAATAAATTTGTCACATAATAGTTTCCCTTTTGTGTCAAGCGATAATCCCTAAAGTATTCACGTTGATCCAACGTGTCTCCCATTATAAAGTTGAATGGGGTTTTCTCAGGATTATCAAAGTAGTACTTAATATCTTTCACATAATGAGAATCGAGGGTTTTAGGAGTTACCCCATCTCCATGAGTAGCAAGTACACCTAATTTTTTTGGTATTTTGTGTTCCATATCCATAACTAAAGATAGAAAACAACTAAGAACAACAAATAAAAATTACTTAGTGATAAAGCAAACAAGCACACACGAGAATATTCACCACACGCTATTGCTCCCCGGCAACGGCGCCAGAAAAAGGTCTTGATAACCCACAAGTATAGGGGATCAATTGTAGCCTCTTTCAATAAGTAAGAGTGTCGAACCCAATGAGGAGCTAAAGCTAGAATAAATATTCCCTCAAGTTCTGTCGACCATTGATACAACTCTACGCACGCTTGACGTTCGCTTTACCTAGAACAAGTATTTAACTAGAAGTACTTTGTAGGTGTTTTTGGGTAAGCTTGCAAGAAAGTAAAGAACACTAAAATAAAA
>NW_025266449.1:0-1505 GCF_018294505.1 Triticum aestivum
GCCCATGCTTGCGGGCTTCTATCTCCTCTAGGGTCCGGCGCTGCCGGACCATCTCGTCGCGGAGGTAGTCGTCCCGCGCCCACTGTAGGGCGTCCTCATCGGAGAAGCCGCGCCGGGCTATCTCCTCGTACTCCGCAGGGAGGCCGGGCTCCGGCTTGGGCTCGACAAAGACGAAGCGGCCGGAGGGGGGGAGGGGGGTGGATTCGCCGATGTGGACGCCGTAGTTGCGGGTGCGCGCGCTGACAGGCGTGTCCTGGGGCTCCGGCTTGACGGGGCGGAGGCAGGGAGAGCCGGACGAGCGGCTGGACGAGGAGGAGGACGCCTCGGGCCGCTCCATGCGCCTCAGCGTCCAGGAGCTCCCACGGCGGCGTGAGAAGGACGAGGGAGCGGGGTACTCGAGGTGCGGCGTGTTGCCGCCCTCGATGTACTCGAGGACGACCTCCAATGTGCGGCCGGGCACGCCCCACCACCGGCACCGGCCCTCAGAGTTGAGCCTGCCGGAGGGCACGACGCCGTTCGTCGCCTCGAGCTTTTCGGCGTGGCAGCGACGGAAGTAGGGCTCCCAGAGCGGGCTGTAGGGGGTGTACCGCGGGCCTTCCCTCGTGGCCCGTGGCAGGGACGCGCGGATACGTGCGATCTCCGCATGCCGCGCCGCCCCGGTGGGTGGTGGCGGCACCGGCACGCCGGCGGCGCTGATCCTCCACGCCCTGGGCACCCGCATGTCCGGCGGGGCCGGGTACTCGGCCTCGAAAAGGAGGCGAGCCTCGTCCTTGTGAAGATGGCGGCGCCCGAAGCCATTCGCCGCCGCGCCATCGCCTAGGAAGCGTTCGGCCATTCTTCTGAGCTGGAGATGGCGAGAGGAGGGGAGGGAAGAAGGGGGAGAAATGGGCGCGTCGGCAGTGGAGGATCTGTGCGTGTCTCCGGCGCGCTGGTGGTCGGCTTATATAGGTGGAGGCGCCGTGTAGTACGCATGGCCGGCGCGTTACGCGTGGCGGGAGGCGTGGTGGGCGAGGGGACGCGCGTCGCCCGGCCTTCACTGCGCCGCCCGTGAGGCATCAATGGAGGCTGACCGGCGCGGCAGCGCGCGCAGCTTTGGCATTGATTCGCCGCGGGAAATGAGGCGATGAGGACGACGAAACGGCGAGAAGAGAGTCGAGTCGCTGGCAAGGGGGGCCCGCGGCTTTTCGCGCCAAAAACGATTCGCCCGGCGCCCCCGAGCGCCCCCCTAGCACGCCGGGTTCGGGTTGGGTCCGCCGGCGCCAATTTCGGCCCGAGTCGGCGAAAACTAGGCCCTTGGGGACGCGACTGGGCCGATTTTTTGGCGCCGGCGGCCGAAAAATCGTCGGCGGGCCTTGTTGGGGATACGGCTGGAGATGCTCTCACGCCCTTGATTAGTTATGAAGTACTCGTCATATAATTATAATTGTGAGGTGGATTATACTAGAAAGGAAGGAAGTGACAAGGAGGGAGCGAGCTAGCACCTGTCACTAGATCAGGATCGCGCC
>NW_025266450.1:0-1505 GCF_018294505.1 Triticum aestivum
TAAGGACGTTCAGTAAGCTCCCAAGTCCCGTTAGCCATGATGGAATCCATCTCGCTACGGACCGCATCCTTCCAGTAGTCAGCTTCTGGAGATGCATACGCTTCTGAAATAGAAGTGGGATTATCCTCCACGAGGTATATGAAGAAATCATCACCAAAGGTCTTTACAGTCCTTTGTCTCTTACCCCTACCAAGGGTTTCCTCATTATCCTCCTCAGGATTTTTATCATGTGTTTCTTTATAATATTCCATCGGAATGGCAGGTTCAGGAGTCTCCTTGAATTCCTGTCTAGAAGTGCTTTGTACATCTCTCATGGGGAAAATGTCCTCAAAGAATGTAGCATCCTTAGACTCCATAATTGTACCGACCTTCATGTCAGGTAACTCAGATTTCACTACTAGAAATCTATAGCCAACACTATTCATAGCATAGCCCAAATTAACATAGTCCACAGTCTTTGGTCCAAGTTTACGCTTTTTGGGGATCGGCGCATTAACTTTCACCAAGCAGCCCCAACTACGTAAGTACGAGAGTGTTGTCCTTCTCTTGGTCCACTTCTCATAAGGAGTGATCTCATTATCCTTTGTCGGAACTTTATTCAGGACATGACATGATGTCATTATAGCCTCCCCCACCATGCCTTGGATAAACCCGACGTATCTAACATGGCGTTAACCAAATTAGTTAGAGTACGATTTTTCCGCTCGGCAACCCCGTTTGACTGGGGTGAGTAGGGAGGCGTCCTCTCGTGAATAATACCGTGTTCCGCACAGAAGGCATCAAACTCTTTCGAGAAGTACTCTCCACCTCGATCTGACCGGACTCGTTTAATTTTCTTTTCGAGTTGATTCTCAACTTCTACCTTATAGATTTTAAAGTAGTATAGAGCCTCATATTTGGTATTTAACAGATACACATAGCAATATCTAGTGGAATCATCTATCAAAGTCATGAAATATTTCTTTCCACCTTTAGTCAACACACCATTAATCTCAAAAAGACCAGAATGTATGAGTTCAAGTGGCGCCAAGTGTCTCTCCTCTGCTGGCTTGTGAGGCTTGCAAGGTTGCTTAGATTGCACACATGAATGGCACTTAGAACCTTTGGCTAAAGTGAAACTCGGGATTAGATTCAATTTTGCTTGCTGCGTCATAACACCGAAACTAATGTGACAAAGACGTGAATGCCAGACTTCAAATTCATTAACACTCAAATCAATATTGTTCACGACTTTATTACATAGATCTGCAAGAGAAAGGCGGAACATGCCTCCGCATTCATAACCCTTTCCAACAAATAGTCCATATTTTGTAACAACTAATTTATTAGACTCGAATACCAACTTAAACCCTTCTCTACATAGAAGGGAGCCACTAACGAGGTTCTTCTTGATGGCGGGGACATGCTGCACATTATTTAGCTGCACGATCCTTCCCGAAGTAAACTTCAGATCGACCGTGCCAACACCAAGAACAGAAGCACTCGCGCCATTCCCCATCAGTACG
>NW_025266451.1:0-1505 GCF_018294505.1 Triticum aestivum
GGGGGGGGGTTATGCGGAGGAACGCCTCACACACGACGATGAACGCCGAGATGTGGAGGAAGGAATTTGGGGCTAGAACATGGAAGTCTAGCCCATAGTAGAACATGAGCCCGCGGATGAAAGGGTGGAGAGGGAACCCTAGTCCGCGGAGAAAGTTGGGGATAAATACTACCCACTCATTGGATTCCGGAGTGGGGATGATCTGCTTTTTGGCAGGAAGCTAGTGGGCGATTTCCGCGGCCAGGTACCCCGCTTCCCGGAGTTCCTGATGTTCTCCTTCGTGACGGAGGAGGCCATCCACTTGCCTTGAGCGCCAGATCCGGACATGGCTGGAGTCTTTGCTGGGGACGGAAGGAATTGAACTCGGCTGCTGGAGCTCGAGGGCGGATGGGCTAAGGAGGAAGAAGGTGTGGGGTAAAAAGATGGGTCCTTATCTCCTTATAAAGGTAGTGAATATCAAGTGTCCCCCCATGAGCCTTAAAACTTGCCTATTCCCAAGGGGTCGCGCTAACGACACGGTTGTTTTACCCAAACCTGTATTGATGAGAATCCCATAATAAGGGGACACGATCTCTGCTTTGACAAACGTGTAAATAAGGACTGTGCCTCGAAATAGGAGGCAAGAGGCTGAAAAACGGTTTGAATTAATAATAAGGCCAGAACATAACGTCTCGTCGAAAAAACTGTCAGTAGACACGGTTTATTTTGTTTATGTATTTTGCCCTCGTGGTTTAGGGTTGTGACGGGTATACTGAGCCGAACATAGTTCTTTTGACCAACTGCTTTGCAGTATTCGGAGGAGGAACCCGCCTTGCAATGCCGAAGACAATCTGCGCGCCAGACACTTCATCATGGAAGCCTTGTTCAGGGGCTACTGAGGGAGTCCTGGACTAGGGGGTCCCCGGGCGTCCGGGCTATGTGATATGGGCCGAACTGATGGGCCAAGAAGATACAAGATCGAAGGGCCTTCCCCCGTGTCCGGGTGGGACTCTTCTTTACGTGGATGGCAAGCTTGGCGTTCGGATGTGAAGATTCCTTTCTTTGTAAACCGACTATGTACAACCCTAGGTCCCTCCGGTGTCTATATAAACTGGAGGGTTTAGTCCGTAGAGGCAATCACAATCATACATGCTAGACATCTAGGGTTTAGCCATTACGATCTCGAGGTAGATCAACTCTTGTAACTCATATACTCATCAAAGTCAATCAAGTAGGAAGTAGGGTATTACCTCCATTAAGAGGTCCCGAACCTGAGTAAACATCGTGTCCCTGCCTCCTATTACCTTCGATCCTCAGACGCACAGTTCGGGACCCCCTACCCGAGATTGGCCGGTTTTGACACCAACAAAGACAAAGATTTGGTAGACCAGTTCTAGTTGTTGTGACAACTGTATGTCTGGTTAGGGAGGCTGCGATTTAACTCAAAAGACCGAGTCTTCACCTTATTCCCCTTGAGCTAAGGACTCCCAGTCCTCGCCCAATCACTCTGGTAAGTATTCAAGTTA
>NW_025266452.1:0-1505 GCF_018294505.1 Triticum aestivum
CAGGAAGTCCATATTAAAAATATGGAGAAGTTCGATGATTATATAAAACTCAGATTTCCCTCATTATTAAAGAATGCAAACAAGAAGTTCAAAAATAAAATAACAAGAAGTTCAACTTTTAAAAATAGAGCGCTTCAGAATCCATAAAAGTATTAAGAAATTTAGATTAATAAATCTCAGATATTTTCACGTAACCGAAAGAAGTTCATATTGATAATTGCTAGAAGTTCACGTACTACACGGTGTGCATTTTGTATGAAAAAAAAGAATGAAAAAGCAATGGCTAATGATTTTGTTTTCAGAAGTTCAAGTGCTCGGCCCGATAAAGTTCAAAAACTGTTGAGAGAGAGGTTGAACAAAAATACGTGACAGAAGTTTAAGGTGAAAACAGCGGGAAGTTCAACTACTGCATGGAATGTGTTTCAGATAAGAATTGAAAACTAAAAGCTTAAAAGGTTTGTTGCAATAAGTTCACGTGCTCTGTGCGAGGAAGTTCAAAAATTCTTACGAGAGAGGTTCACCTTATATTTCCATGTTCGAAAACACAAAAAATATTTTTTTTATTTTTAAAATAATTATCTCAATCCACAAAGAAGTTCGGTTATTATTTGGAAGCAATTTGATTTCAAAAACAAAATAAAAAATCAAATTATAAAAATGGAAAAAGTTCATGTACTACATGGTGTGTGTTTAATATGAGAAAAATGAATAAAAAGGCAAGGTCCAAATTTGTTGTTGTCATAAGTTCAAGTCCTCGGTCGAAGAAAGTTAGAAAAATTATTTTGAGAGAGGTTTGTACAAAAGGAATATCTTTTGTGTAACACCGACGAATGGATGAGAAAATTACAAACAAAAATACGTCACAGAAGTTCAACGTGAAAACAGCAGGAAGTTCAACTACTACGCTGAATGAATTTCAGATCAAAAGCTTTTAAAATCGTCATGAGTATGAAAAAATGATCAACACGGGAAAGTTGCGTGTTTACAACAGCTTTCCATCGGTATATCACTTGTCCAATTCCGGTGAGTGGATGCAGAGCTACGAGCAGTGGATCGAGAGCTACGAGCAAAAAAATCACGTGAAAAACAGAGTGAAGTTCAGGTTCACGTGCCGAGAAGTTCAGGTTCTTCACGCGGTGCATTTTCGAAGAATCCGTTTCGCGATCAAAGCAGACCGAATGATCTCGCCATTTTCGCAATTACCTGAAAACGGCTAGGAATCAGAGAAAACCATCAACATGAAAAAGTTTCACATTTTTCGTAGCTTTTCAACGGTATATTATTTGCACCTTTCCGTTCAAGTTTGTAGAAAATATGGCGAAAATACGTTTTTCGGCATTTTCAAAACTGACTTAAAACCTTAAAGAATTGGGAGAAATAATACATACCATAAAGTTTCACATTTGTTCAAGCTTTCCAACGCCATATCGTTTGCTGCATTCAGAAGCACGGTTAAATAATTAGCTTGAAAATACAAACTCGGTAGGATTTGGACCATTTTCTAA
>NW_025266453.1:0-1505 GCF_018294505.1 Triticum aestivum
GGCAGTAGAATTTACATTTGAAGAGAAGGATGAAGCATTTGCTGATCCAGAAGGTTTAAGTTAACATTGCAGGTAAGATGTTTCAAGGATTCTCCACAGCTATGTTTGCATGCTTAATGTTCTTCCAAAGTTAATTTCGATACACATTAATTGTGCAGGTTGGTAATTCAGCATGGTAAGAAGGCCTATCTATAAGGGCAGAGAGCCCCCTTCCATGTCTTGACGTCGATATGTCTCAGATGCTTGACACATCGATCCTGACCATCACCATTGTCTCATTCTTTGCATACCGTCAGCAACTCCATTCCTAGAGATGTTTGCATCTTAGGCTTGAGCTACCTACAGTGTAAATAAAACTGATTATGATTCACTGAGAATTTCATATTTACTGATTAGAGTATAGGGAACAATAAGCAGCATCAATGAAGCACATCCTAGGGGCATAAGGTTAAAGAAATAATGTGTTGAAACAAACGTTGATATGCATATGCAATTCCGACAGAGAAATCATTTTGTAACTACGGGTATGTATATGCATGGAGTTTCAGAACAAATAAACATTAGCTAAGAAGAAAATGAATGGATATTGGTTAACAAGGTAATAGTGTTCTTGTTAACTTGCAAGAGATGATCGGCAGCAAAACAGAAGATTGTAGAAAATGCTAAGAAAAAATAAACAACTTACAATCCTTAGTCCAAGTTTTGCTTCTCAAAGAAATGAAGCGCTCACTCTCTTAGAATTTGGTGCAAAACATACTACAATCTGAGAAATAAGCTTGTAATTTTGCCCAAAACAACTAAATTTGTGGATGAAATCAAAATCGAACACATGGTCTAATTTTCATTCTGTTTGGAACATTCGGTACAATTTGGCATCCGCTTTCTCAAAGTATAAAGTTTCTTTGTTGTTTTATGAGCATTAACATCAAAGGTTATGCCAGAAAATAGCACATACGATGCTGTTCAACGAGATGCGATGTTATAGATTTATGATCTAGATGCTGACATAAGTGCACAACAAACAATCTTGGTCGATAAATACTCCAGAAGCACATTTACATATAAAGTCTGGTTTATGCTAGGGAAAATTAATAAGGAATAACATCAATGAACAATACATTTTCAAAGCTTTACAAGTTACATACACCGACAGACTTGCATGCATGCTTGAAAAAATTAGAGCAGATACCCCTTTTCAAGTACCAGTATATAGTATATACATATACACCCAGCCCTTCCAAAAAAATACCGAGATTAGATTTTCTACCTCTCTTTATGAGTATAAACCTTTTGATTCACTGCATATACCATTTTCTTGAATGGAACTGAGGTAATGTCCAGTAGAAGTTTCTAGATTATTTTGTTATCCAGTAAATATCCAGTCAAATAGATCAAGAAATATTGAATGCCCTTGATGGTACCAAAAATAAATGAAAATCCAACTCACAACTATGGTGGAGGGGCTAATCGAAGAATGGGTGTTCACCCCAAGATCAGTGTGAAGT
>NW_025266454.1:0-1505 GCF_018294505.1 Triticum aestivum
TAATTCCTTAACCCCCGGTGGAAGAATGGACTGACTCAGATCAGAATGTCATAAGATAGAGGAGTAAAAAGAGCCTTACGTTCCAACCCACAAACAATTCCCCTACATATAACTAAAGAATTTCTAGACTCAACATCGACCAGTTTGGCTTGGAGAACCTACAGGCAGTCCGGCTCTGATGCCAACGCTGTCAGGACCCCGACTCGATGTCACATCGATCTAGCTGGTAACACCTCATATCACTTTGCGGCCTCACGCACGGTATTCCCATGGGTGTCGTCTTACCTTTTCCCGGGACCGTTTGCGCCTTTTGGCTCACGTATATGATAGTGTCGCTAGCATCCATATGATAAAGAGCCCGGGCTGACATGACTAGTCGTAAACCCAAAGTGGCACAGACTTACAGGGACAGGCATCCATGACCCAGCTTCGAACGTGTCGGTCATCAGCAAGTGGGTCCGGGCTGTAGCACTGGGCTAGCAGGACTCCGGTAAACCGGGCTGTAGCGGGCTAACAGGACTCCGGTACTCAAAGAGTGACATTTCCCCGAAGGGACAGACACAGGAACGAAGAAGGACACATGCCGGCCAGCCTATGTGTTCCAGAGCAGTAGCAAGCTACCATGGCTCAGCGGTAACACTAGGAGACATTTCCCGGTAAGAGAGGCTACTAAAGATAAACAACTAGATAGTCAGATCCCACACATACCAAGCATTTCAATCATACACACAATATGCTCAATATGTGCAAATACAACGAAGCATCACAACATGACTCTATGACACAAGTACTTTATTTAAGGCTCAGGGAGCCATACATATCATACACACAGGTACGGGTCTCACGACCCAACATACAAATCACACAGTCATACAAGCCAACAGCGGAAGTACTTTGTCTGGGTACAGACAACTAGTAAAATAAAAGAGGCTTGGAAAGCCTAGCTATACTATGTGGTCCATCACAAGCTCAGGGTCACCACCTGGGTCTTTAGCCTACTCGTTGATGTCAACGTCTACATAGAACCCATCAGAAGGGGTTGCAGCGTCTTCTGTAAAAAAATGTAGATTATAGCAACATGAGTACAAAGGTACTCAGCAAGACTTACATCAGATCCTACATACATGCATAGTATCAAGAAGGGTTGGTGGAGTTATTGCAGCAAGCCAGCTTTGACTCATGGCTAGACTATCCTACGATACTCCAACTTGAAATGTTTTGCGCACACGAGTCCACTACTCACCACTTCAATACACTACCGAGGATCCACCTCCGTCTTCCTACGGAAGAGCCATCCTCGGCACTCACACTTATCTTGAGGCTTTTAGTAGTTTCCATTTACTTGTCTATGAACTGTATAGGCAACCAAGTAGTCCTTTACCGCGGACGCGGCTATTCGAATAGATCATGATAACCCTGCAGGGGTGTACTTCTTCATACACGCTCTCACCACTTATCGTCGTTTACACGACATGTACTCGGCAACCTTCAAGCGGAAGCCCAAC
>NW_025266455.1:0-1505 GCF_018294505.1 Triticum aestivum
AAGCTCCGCCACGACCCCCTCTTCCTCCCCACCGCTCCACAGCTCCCCGGAAGCCCTGCATCGCCGCCACGTCCCCGTTCCCCTCTTCGGGCTCCGACCATCGTCGCCGTCGAATTCGCTGTCTCCAGCGCGTCCCCGAGCCCGCTAACCATCCCTGCAGCTCCGCGGTGAGCCCCCGGATCGTTTCCCCCTTCTCCCCTGGTCTCTCCCGACCTCTAGGCCCTAGCCCCACCTTGGCCGAGAGCTCCATGCCGCCGGCGATGTCGCCGTCGTGGCCACGGTCACCGTAGCACCCAACCGAGCACACTATCGTGCTCCACACCTCACTAGGAGTACGCAGCGCGCACTAACGCCTCCCCAAACCCCCTGCAACGTCGATTCCGACCGCACCCGAACTCCGGCAGCCGCAGCCGAGCTCGCCGCCGTCGACTCCGGCCACCCCAGGGCCAGCCACGGCCACCGTCCGACGCGCCGTCGAGCTAGCTATCCAACGCACCTAGCCGCACGCCGTTTGGAGCACCACAGAGGAAACCCGAGGCCCCTGCACGCCGCGGACCTCGCCGGCGACTAACCGCCGGCGGGTTTGACCTGTCCGACCTGAGGTTTGACCCCCCCAGGGTCACTGACGCGTGGGCCCTGTCGGACAGGTGGTTAGTTAGTACTAATCACCGTTAGTCAACCCCCCCTGACACTGACTAGTGGGCCCCGGCGCCACTAATTAGTAATTAGGATTAAATTAACCCTGTTTACCCCCCCTGTCACTGACGTGTGGGCCCCACACGTCAGGTTTGACTTCAGCCAGCCGCAGTTGACCATTGACGTCATGCTGACGTCATGCTGGCGCAATAATTATAATTTCTGGATTTAATTTAAATCAGGAAATTCTAGAATATTATTTAAACTTCAAAAATTCATAACTTTTATTCTGTAACTCCAAATTGGACAAATTATATATGAAAAATGATCAGAAAAATCCAATCTATCCATCTGTACCATTTTCATGCATGATCAAACAAGTTAAATTGATGTTTCAAGCAGAACAAGGAAAAGCACTTAAAGAGACCATGTTTGAGTTTGAAATTTGAATCTTTGATTCAAATTTGTTCAAACCCCTCTGGTTTTAGTTGCATTAGCCCAACACACTCATATTGCTATGTTTCATGCATGCATCATATTGTTGCACATTGTTTGGTGATGGTTGTGTATCGGTGTCCTTTGCGACAGGTTCTGCCTCCGAGGAGTACCGTGATTACCCTAACGAAGAACCGTATCAGTGCATCGAACCATCAGGCAAGCAACCAACCATTTGATCATATTGATACAATCCCATGTTCTCGCTCCTGCTCTCTTTTACTGCATTAAGACAACGCGATTCAAACTGCTGTGTGCTACGGTAGTTGAACCCATTTCCTCTGCATGACCTGTCATTGCCACAGTAACTAGATGAAACCCACTAGCATGTGTAGGAGTTGATTGAGCCATATGTATGTGTTGTTCCTACCTTG
>NW_025266456.1:0-1505 GCF_018294505.1 Triticum aestivum
TCAGTTTAGGAATATGGACATCATCTCGTACCTGAGGTGGTGGTGCAGGCCTACCATTACGAATATATACCTGAGGTCGACCTGCTGGTGGTGGTACAGGTGGCTGCACGTAGTGCTGATTTTGATCAACCTCATCCTCATAATCTCCCACATAATCATCCTCCTCCGCATCAGCAGCAGGAGCCACAGAAGTATCAACAGCAGCACCAACAGTTTGGCCAAACGCAAGAGGAACACGGCTTGCTCGGCGGAGGCCTGTTTCGCGACGTGGAGGTAGTCGTTGTTGTTGTTGTTGGAGAGGTGCGTTAGGTGCAGCGGGTGGTGGTGGTGGAAGACGCGCGAGCAATTCATTAGACTTGTTATCGAGCTTTGTTTAGAACGTCTTCTCAAGGCCAGTGATCTTCTCCATGGCCTCTTCAAAATTGTTCAGCACATCTTGCACCTGTTCAGTCATCATTTGCTGAAACTTATCATGAAGCTCCTTGTTCGATAAATTCTCCCAGTTAATCTCGTCGGCTTGTGATCCTGGCATGGTTAGCAGCAATAGAAATACACAAGAATATGATCCTACAGACTACGAACAAGTGGTGGTGGTGGGTGTCACAAATCCGTCAAGCAAAACTCAAATTCTTACCAGTTCTTACCCAGCAACAGGCGGTGATCGGCAAATGTTGTAGTCAAAACTGTCAAAGCTTGGATAGAGCGATTACCAGGGAGAGTCAAACGCACGACGTAGATGTATGTGGAGCTGGGAAGGCTTATAATATGATAGCATAAAGGGTCAGCAATAATCAATTCAGAGATGCAAAGTTGAATAAACGCTCAACGACGGTACTGTGTTGGTCGTAGGCTAGACTGTGCTAGAGACGCGAGCCTAGAACACCAACAAAATCACGGCGCGGCACGTAAACAAGGGAGGAGCACACTCTGAATTTTTTTTCTCTTTTTTTTGCACTTTTTTTCCTCTTTTTTTTTGCTCCGCAACAAATTTTTTTCGAAAAAGTCTACAAATGGTCTAAAAACTGCCTAGCCAGAATTTTCCAGACTTAGTTTTTTTTTTGAAATTGGAACTATTTTTCTTCTGCGGATGGCTCGGAAGTTGGGGAGTCCTTCTCTGTCACGACTCGGAGTATCGCGTGATCTGGAAATCGAGAACAATGCAACAATTACTGGACTCGGACTAGAACTGGTGGCGGAGATGAATCTGGTGGAACTCGGACTGGTGGCGGAGATGAATCTTGTGGAACACGGACAGGTGGCGGATATATGTTGCAGGTGAACTCGGATTGGCGTGATGGCGGCGGATATGTGGTGGCGTATATGGATTCGGATTGGCGGTGAATATGTGGTGGTGGTATATGGCAACAGCGACGATGATGATGCGGTGGTGATATATGGCAGCAGCGACGTGACAACCTGTGAACAGAACTCGAAACTCTAAAAGACTAGACGCTAAGACCAGCAACTGGACACGACGATGCAACCGCAAATTCAACAAAGCAAAT
>NW_025266457.1:0-1505 GCF_018294505.1 Triticum aestivum
AAAAAAATGACCTTCTCTTCTTTGGTAAGAGCGTAGCTGGCACGACCTTGAAACCATTCCGGATGCCGGTCATCTGGGTCTTTCAAAAGTTGCTGGTCCTGCCGTGCTTCCTTTGTATCATTTGTCTTCCCATACACGCCCAAGAAGCTTAGCAGGTTCACGCAAACATTCTTCGTAACATGCATCACGTCGATTGCAGAGCGGACCTCTAGGACTTTCCAATATTCTAGCTCCCAAAATATAGATTTCTTCTTCCACATGGGTGCGTGCCCGTCAACTCCCCGCGGAACTGATTGTCCGCCAGGACCCTTTCCAAAGATGACTTTCAAATCCTTGACCATATCAAATATCTCAGCACCAGTACGTTCCGCAGGCTTCGGCCGGTGATCTGCCTTCCCGTTGAAATGCTTGCCTTTCTTTCTTACGTTATGATTTCGGGGAAGAAATCGACGATGACCCAGGTACACGTTCTTCTTACAATTAACCAAACGTACACTTCCAGTCTCATGTAAGCAGTGCGTGCATGCATTGTATCCCTTATTTGTCTGTCCCGAAAGGTTACTGAGAGCAGGCCAATCGTTGATGGTTACAAAAAGCAACGCTCGTAGGTCAAATTCCTCTCCTTTGTGCTCATCCCAGACACGTACACCAGGTTTCGCCCACAACTGTAAAAGTTCTTCAACTAATGGCCTAGAGGTCCGCAACTGTAAAATTCCTCTCCTAGGATGCAGTCACATGTCTGCTAAACATATATGTTGCCATAAATAAAAAATCAATCATCAATCTTATAACGCAATGCAGTGCATACAGGGCATTCATTCAAATTCTCGTATTCACCGCGGTAGAGGATGCAGTCATTAATGCATGCATGTA
Organism: Triticum aestivum; assembly: GCF_018294505.1. NCBI lineage: Eukaryota > Viridiplantae > Streptophyta > Magnoliopsida > Poales > Poaceae > Triticum > Triticum aestivum. The sequence continues at coordinate 874 of NW_025266457.1, forward strand.
TCTTCTGAACCTCTAAACCTAGAGGGCAGACAACCTTCTTTGCTTCGTACGTACTGGCGGGCAACTCGTTATTCTTCGGCAACATATTCTTCAACATTTTCAGCAAATTTTCAAATGATGAGTCACCTACACCTGCCTCTGCCTTCCATTTCAGCAAATCCAGTGTGCAGCCCAGCTTTTTCAGACCATCATCGCATCCGGGGTACAACGCCTTTCTGTGATCCTCTAACATGCGATCCAAATTCTCCCTCTCCTTTTCAGTTTCGCAGCGTCTCCGTGCATCAGCAATGGTCCGACCAAGATCATCAACGGGATCATCACGTGCCTCTTCTTCACCTTCCCCTTCACCTTCAGCATCCTCCATGAAAGTATCACCGAAATGAGCAAGATAGCTTTCATCGATGAAATCATCCCCTTCTTCATCTTCTTCCATTATAACCCCTCTTTCTCCATGATTGGTCCAACAATTATAGCTTGGCATGAAACCGTGCCGAAGCAGATGCATGTGAACATCTCTTGAGGAAGAGTAACCCTTCTGATTCTTACAGTTAACACATGGACAGATAACAAAACCCCCACGCTTGTTTGCATTAGCCACTACGAGGAAATCTTTCAAACCCGTAGTGAACTCG
>NW_025266458.1:0-1505 GCF_018294505.1 Triticum aestivum
GATTATTAATAGCAGCTACTATTTAAATTCTCATTTCCCTCCGCTAAGATGCCAAGCAGATTTTAACATGGTCTCAACTATTATGGACAGTCCACATCTTTTTATTCTTTGCGCTAAGATCATTGATCATCAAAAAATTATATTCCTTTTCTTCCTTCATCGTACCACAGATTATTAATAGAAACTACAACTTCTATTCTCGTTTCCTTCCGCTAAGACTCCAGGCAAATTTTAAGATTCTTCCAACTATTATAGACTATCCATTATTTAAGATCCACTTCTGTTTCCCTATTCCGTGTAGGGGTGATCACTTTCAAACCGAAAACCAAAAATCAAACCGTTTTAACCGAAGTATGGGCTAAAACGGTTTTTGGTTATTCGGTTCAGTTTAAAAAATAGACACCATTTGGTGTTCAGTTTTTAGTTCAGAAAAATCTTATACACCGAAGTAAGCAATTGTCAGTCTGACACCCTCGTCTCTCTCCAGCGCAAGCAAAACAAGCTAGCCGATTAACTTAAGTCGCTAACTATCTACTTCAGGGGCGGACCAAGGATTTGGACATGAGGAGGGCGAGGTAGATTATAATCGTTTGAGAGACATAACACCAGAATAAAGTCTCAAAAAAAGAATTGATATGATTGTATTGCAACATATGTTTGGTAACATATGGAAGAAAACTACATTTCTATGAGTTGCATATCAACTGGATTGGAGTTTGAATTATCTTCTACAAAGATTTACATTTTCCATGACAATTCGAGATAGAAGCAATGGCGGGGTAGAAAAACGAATATGTTTTAGTTTTATTTTTTTGGATGGAAACCAATTTTGGCTCGCCGTACCAAATGCGTGAGAGAAAAAACCGAAGGAAGATCTGATGGATGACTCAGGGGCGACTCCGCTACCACCACAACTACTGGGGTTGGGCCTCGCACCCGCCAGTGCTGCTGCCATGTGTTAACCCCGTGCGCACTATGGCCTTGTGTTAGATTGTATAGCTTCTGTAGTTGTATATGTATATATACGTATGATGTAATGTTGTACCCCTTCATTATATATATGAAATAGGCACTCCCTAGAGGGTTGAGCCGGTTCCCCCAAACCTATTGTCGTACATGGTATCAGACTAGGTCAACACGCTTCCGCCAAAACCCTAGAACCCGTCGCCGCTGTCCCTGTCGTTCGCGCCACGCCGCCGCCTTCCTTGAGATCGCGCCGCCGCCGCCATGTCGGGCCCCGCCGCCTCCGGCTCCTCCACGGTTAGCTTCCTGCCGGCCTCCCTTGCGGCTCTACTCTCCCGACCCCTCGACCTTTCAGCGGCCTCGACGTCTTCGATCAGGACGAGGAGCAGCGGGTCCCTTTTCTCCTCATAGCCTGATCATCATGAGCTTGTGGCTCACACCGCTGCTGCCACAGCGGGTGCCTTGTCGCCCGTTTCCATCGGCGCGGCCCCGACCGCTCCATCCAGCGGTGGCCAGCCCCTCGCGCTGGTGGCGCCCCCATC
>NW_025266460.1:0-1505 GCF_018294505.1 Triticum aestivum
GCAGCAAGTTCGAGGTCGTGAACTGGGTAGTTCTCTTCGTGAGGGCGCAATTGACGAGAGGCATAAGCAACCACTTTGCGCTCTTGCATTAGGACACAGCCTAATCCTTGACGGGAAGCGTCGCAGTAAATGACGAAGTCCTTCTTAGTATCAGGTGGAGCTAGTACTGGGGCAGAAGTCAACTTGTCTTTGAGTGCCTGGAAGCTTTCCTGACATTTGTCTGTCCACTGGAACTTGACGCCCTTATGCAATAGGTTAGTCAGAGGCCTGGCAATCTTGGAGAAGTTCTCGATGAATCGACGGCAGTAGCTGGCGAGACCGAGAAAACTTCTGACTTGCTTAACGTTCTTCGGAGGAGTCCAATCGAGAATAGCCTGAACTCGTTCAGGGTTGACGGCAATACCATCCTTAGAGATGACATGCCCGAGATAGGTTACTTCGGGAAGCCAGAATTCACATTTGGAGAATTTGGCATAAAGTTGATGCTCTCGTAGCTTTTCCAGCACGAGGCGAAGATGTTCAGCATGTTCCTCTTCGTTCTTGGAAAATACCAGAATATCATCCAGATAAACCACGACGAACTTGTCGAGGTAATCCATGAATATATAGTTCATCAAGCGAGAGAAGGTGGCTGGAGCATTGGTTAAGCCGAAAGACATGACGGTGTACTCGTAAGATCCGTATCGAGTCACGAATGCGGTCTTGGGGATATCTTCCTCACGAACACGGATCTGGTGGTAACCCAACCTCAAGTCGAGTTTAGAGAACACTGATGATCCAGCCAATTGATCATACAGATCATTGATCCGAGGAAGAGGATACTTATTCTGAATGGTAGCTTGATTTATAGGACGGTAGTCTTGGACCAATCGGTTTGTCCCATCTTTCTTCTTGACAAAGAGAGAAGGTGCTCCCCAAGGAGAGCAACTTGGGCGAATGAAACCACTTCGAAGAGATTTATCAATTTCCTCCTTAAGCTCAAGGAGTTCATGCGGCGGCATCTTGTAGGGTCGCTTGGCTATAGGAGTGGTGCCTGGTTTCAAGTCGATGACGAATTCGACAGCTCTAGCAGGGGGAATCCCTGGGAGTTCTTCAGGAAAGACGTCTAAGAATTCACGCACGACGGGAATGTTTTCAATGCCCTCGAGAGGTGCAGCGTTCAATGCGTTTAAGGCATAAAGCCTGGCCTCGACATTCCGAACCAGATGAGCATCGTAGCTAATTATTTCATCAGAAGGGTGTAGCAGATGGACGGTCTTGGTGGCGCAAACGATAGAAGCAGTATGCGCCTTTAACCAATCCATTCCCAGAATGAGATCAATGCTACAGGACTTCAGTACGATGGGAGAGACAAGGAATTCCAGTCCTTCGATTTCTACAGGGACGTCGTTGCAAATCATGGAGGTTCGACATTGGCCCGCAGGGGTGTGCACTAATAGTGAAGCATTCATGTCCTCACATTTAATGTCGTGCAAGCATGCAAAATCTTCTGACATGAATGAATG
>NW_025266461.1:0-1505 GCF_018294505.1 Triticum aestivum
TCTTACTGGAAACCTGAGCAGTACCCCAAAACCAAGTGGGTTGCTGCAAAGGAACCTTCAGCAGATCCATCCAATTTATCTGGCTTCACTTGTGCTAACCCCATTATCATTGATGAATCCTTTGATGCAAACTATATACTGTTTAAGAATCAGAATGGTCAAGTGTTTGCCAGGTACATTGGTACTAACTGCAGGAATGGACCGCCTATGAAGAAGATCTGGGTTCCGAAGAAGTGTCTGGAAAATCTTCCTGTGAATGTCTTCATGACACCTCACTTGAAGAAGATAAACCTCAGACCAAAGGCTTCATACGGTCCAAAGGCTTCATACAAATAGAGGACTCACCTGAGTCACACTAACGCAAATGTTTTGCAGGGAAACCACACTCAGGCATATGAATATGAGAACGGTTCATCAAACCGTCACGTTCATATGACCAAAAATTATTCTGCTTATTCTTATGAGTACTATTGTCCACTTGCAAGACTGTTTGCTAAGGCTACAAAGCCAAAATTCTCAGATGCTGCACTTAGACTTATTGCTTCTAAGCCACCCTTGAAGATGTGGGTGGTTAAGAAGGCTTAACTCTCTTTTGCAGGGAAAGGTCTCCAGCAGAAAACCAAAATCTTCTGACGCTATTGCTGGGGACCTTAAAAATCTTGTAGGGCGCAAGATAAAATGCCCGAATGGCATCATTATGTATTTCGTTCCTGAATCGCATGCTACTCTCCCTATTAGTCCTAATCTGGATCTAAGTTTTCATAACCCACTGGTTCGTAAAATGTTTTTGCTTCACAATTCTCTTCGTGAAGCCTATCCCCCTAACTGCACTGTAGGGTACGACACCAGCGTCTTCAAAGTCTTCAGAATGGATTATTGACAGTGGGTGTACAAATCACATGACTGCCAAAAGAAGCCTTCTTATGGACTCAACCTTACGTCCATGCGACAAGAGCCACATCACATTTGCTGACACTGGTAAAAGTAAGGTATTGGGTCTAGGTAGAGTTGCAATCTCAAAGGATCAACACATGGATAAAGTCATGCTTGTTGAATCCCTTGGTTTCAACTTAATGTCTGTCTCAAGGCTTTGCGATTTGAACATGGTCGTAATATTTGGAAAATTTCGTTGCCTTGTACTAATGGAGTCTGACAAGTCTCTAGTGTTTGAAGGGTATCGGAAAGATGATTTGTATGTGGTAGATTTCTCAGCAGGGCGACAACTTGCAGTATGTCTTCTTGCAAAAGCTTCAGAATGCTGGCTTTAGCATCGGAGGCTTGGGCATGCTGGCATGAGGAACCTCGACACCCTTGCGAAGAAGAAACATGTCATAGGCATCGAGGGCGTCAAGTTCAAGAAAGATCACTTATGCGGTGCCTGTGAAGCAGGGAAGATGACGAGGGCAAAACATCCCTCGAAGACAATCATGACCACTACTCGACCCTTCGAACTGCTTCACATGGATCTTTTTGGTCCCACTCACTACTCAACTTTTACTACTACT
>NW_025266462.1:0-1505 GCF_018294505.1 Triticum aestivum
ATACGAACTTGTTCTTCTGCTTCCTGAATCATATCCGGGCCAAAGAATTGTCTTTCCCCGGTCTCTGACCAGTTAAGGGGTGTTCGACACCGTCGTCCATAGAGAACTTCAAAAGGGGCTTTACCCAAGCTAGATTGATAGCTGTTGTTGTAAGCGAATTCGGCAAATGGAAGGCACTTCTCCCAGTCCATTCCGAACGAGATAACAGAGGCTCGAAGCATGTCTTCTAGAATTTGGTTGACGCGTTCCACTTGACCACTCGACTGAGGGTGGAAGGCGGTGCTAAAGGAGAGACGGGTTCCCATAGCATTTTGGAAACTTTCCCAAAATCGAGAGGTGAAAAGACTTCCTCGATCCGAGTTGATTTCCAAAGGAACACCATGAAGAGACACTATACGGGAGATGTATAAGTCTGCCAGCTGACTAGCGGTTATACTCTCACGAACAGGTAGGAAATGGGCTACTTTGGAAAGACGATCGACAATGACGAAGATAGCATTATTCCCTCTCTTGGTCCTGGGAAAACCGGTAATGAAATCCATACCAATTTTATCCCATTTCCATTCAGGAATAGCTAAGGGTTGAAGGGTGCCAGCAGGCCGTTGATGCTCTGCTTTTACACGACGACAGACGTCGCAATTAGCAATATACTGAGCAAATTCTCTCTTCATCCTAGTCCACCAGAACCTCTGGCGTAGGTCCTGATACATCTTAGTACTACCGGGATGAATGGTGAGAGGAGATTCATGAGCTTCCTTAAGGATCAAACGCCTCAGGTTTCGCACTTTGGGAACCACTAGTCGATTTCCGAAGTATACGACCCCTTGATCATTAACGTAGAAGCAATTCGCAATTCCTTTCTGAACGTTTCTCTTGATGCGGGAGATTCCCGGATCTACCTTCTGTGCTTTGATAATCTGATCCGTAAGGGTAGGTTTTGCCACCAAGGTGGAAAGAAAACCTTGAGGAACAATGTGAAGGTTAAGCTTCCGAAATTCCTCATGGAGAAGCGGTTGACTTTGTTGTAACATTAGATTGTTACAATAAGATTTACGACTTAGCGCATCAGCCATGACGTTGGCTTTCCCTGGGGTGTAGGTTATTCCTAAGTCGAAGTCTGTGATCAATTCAACCCAACGTCTTTGCCTGAGATTTAGATCCGGTTGGGTGAAAATGTACTTCAGACTTTGGTGATCAGTGAATATTTCGCAACGGTTACCGAGGAGGTAATGTCGCCAGGTTTTAAGTGCATAGACTACGGCTGCAAGCTCTAGATCATGAGTGGGATAATTCTCCTCATGTGGGTGCAATTGCCGTGAAGCGTAGGCAATTACGTGTCGATCTTGCATGAGAATGCAACCTAGTCCTTGTCGCGAGGCGTCGCAGTAGATAACAAAGTCCTTGGAGAAGTCTGGCGGTACCAGTACGGGAGCAGAGGTCAGGCGTCTTTTCAGTTCCTGAAAGCTGTGCTCACATTGTGGAGTCCATTCGAACTTCTTATCTTT
>NW_025266463.1:0-1505 GCF_018294505.1 Triticum aestivum
TGGTTACCGAATGTTGTTCGGAGTCCCGGATGAGATCCCGGACGTCACGAGGAGTTCCGGAATGGTCCGGAGGTAAAGATTTATATATGGGAAGTCCTGTTTTGGTCACCGGAAAAGTTTCGGGTGAAATCGGTAATGTACCGGGACCACCGGGAGGGTCCCGGGGGTCCACCAAGTGGGGCCACCAGCCCCAGAAGGCTGCGTGGGCCAAGTGTGGGAGGGGACCAGCCCCAGGTGGGCTGGTGCGCCCCCCACCAAGGCCCAAGGCGCATGGGAGAGTGGGAGGGGGCAAACCCTAGGTCCAGATGGGCCTTAGGGCCCATCTAGTGGGGCGCCTCCCCCTCTCCTCCCCTTGGCCGCCCCCCTTGATGGGATCTAGGGCTGGTTGCCTCCTCTTGGGGGTGGAAACCCTAAGGGGGGCGCAGCGCCCTTCCCCCCTATATATACTTGAGGTTTGGGCTGCCATACACACACGAGAAAGTCTCCTTTTGGTGCTGCCCTACCCCTCTCCCTCCTCCTCCTCTCCCACGGTGCTTGGCGAAGCCCTGCGGGATTGCCACGCTCCTCCACCACCACCATGCCGTCGTGTTGCTTCTGGATGGAGTCTTCCCCAACCTCTCCCTCTCTCCTTGCTGGATCAAGGCGTGGGAGACGTCACCGGGCTGCACGTGTGTTGAACGCGGAGGCACCGTTCTTTCGGTGCTTAGATCGGAATCAACCACGATCTGAATCGCTACGAGTACGACTCCCTCATCCGCGTTCTTGCAACGCTTCCGCATCGCGATCTACAAGGGTATGTAGATGCACTCCCCTTCCCTTCGTTGCTAGTAAACTCCATAGATTGATCTTGGTGATGCGTAGAAAATTTTGAATTTCTGCTACGTTCCCCAACAGTGGCATCATGAGCTAGGTCTATGCGTAGTTTCTATGCACGAGTAGAACACAAAGTAGTTGTGGGCGTCGATGTTGTCAATTATTCTTGCCGCTACTAGTCTTATCTTGTTTCGGCGGCATTGTGGGATGAAGCGGCCCGGACCGACCTTACACGTACACTTACGTGAGACAGGTTCCACCGACTGACATGCACAAGTTGCATAAGGTGGCTAGCGGGTGTCTGTCTCTCCTACTTTAGTCGGAACGGATTCGATGAAAAGGGTCCTTATGAAGGGTAAATAGAAATTGGCAAATCACGTTGTGGTCATACGTAGGTAAGAAACGTTCTTGCTAGAAACCTACAAACCACGTAAAAACTTGCAACAACAATTAGAGGACGTCTAACTTGTTTTTGCAGCAAGTGCTATGTGATGTGATATGGCCAGAAGATGTGATGAATGATATATATGATGTATGAGATTGATCATATTCTTGTAATAGGAATCACGACTTGCATGTCGATGAGTATGACAACCGGCAGGAGCCATAGGAGTTGTCTTTATTTTTGTATGACCTGCGTGTCATTGAATAACGCCATGTAAATTACTTTACTTTATTGCTAAGCGCGTTAG
>NW_025266464.1:0-1505 GCF_018294505.1 Triticum aestivum
GATGGTGGGCCCGGATTCCGATATATGGCTCGAGGCCATAAAATCCAAGAGAGGATCCATGTGTGAAAAGAAAGTGTAGACTTTGGCAGAACAGCTCGATGGTCGTAAGGCTGTTGAGTGCAGATGGATTTTTTAAAAGGAAGACGGACAATGATGGTAAATGTCACCATTAAGAAAGCTCGACTTGTCGTTAAGATGTTTTCCGACAAGTTCAAGGAGTTGACTACGATGAGACTTTCTCACTCGTAGCGATGCTAAGAGTCTGTTGGAATTATATTAGCAGTCACTGCATTGTTTGTGAAATCTTGCAGATAGGATGTCAAAACATTGTTTCCTCGATGATTTTCTTGAGGAAAGGTTGTATGTGATACAACCGGAAGGTTTTGTCAATCCTGAAAGATGCTAATAAGTATGCAAATCTCCAGCAATCCTTCTGAGGACTGGAGTAAGCATCTCGGAGTTGGAATGTATGCTTTGATCAAAGATTTCTGGTGTATACAAAGTTTATGAGAAACTTGTATTTCCAAAGAAGTGAGTGGGAGCACTATAGAATTTCTGATGAATATATGTTGTCGACATATTGTTGATCGGAAATGATGTAGAATTTCTGGAAAGCATGCAGAGTTATTTGAAAAGTGTTTTTCAATGGAAAGCCTGGATTAAGCTACTTGAACATTGAGCATCAAGATCTATAAGGATAGATCAAAACGCTTAATGGTACTTTCAAATGAGCACATACCTTGATATGATCTTGAAGGTGTTCAAGATGGATCAGTCAAAGAAGGAGTTCTTGCCTGAGTTGTAAGGTATGAAGTTAAGACTTAAAGCTCGACGACGGCAGAATAGAGAGAAAGGACGAAGGTCGTCCCCTATGCTTAAGACATAGGCTCTATAGTATGCTATGCTGTGTACCGCACCTGAAATGTGCCTTGCCATGAGTGAGTCAAGGGGTACAAGAGTGATCCAAGAATGGATCGCAGGACAGCGGTCAAAGTTATCCTTAGTGACTAGTGGACTAAGGAATTTTCTCGATTATGGAGGTGGTAAAAGAGTTCGTCGTAAAGGGTTACGCCGATGCAAACTTTGACACTAATCCAGATTATTCTGAGTAGTAAACTGGATTCGTATAGTAGAACAATTATTTGGAATAGCTCCAAATAGAACGTGGTAGCTGCATCTAGGAGATGACATAGAGATTTGTAAAGCACACACGGATCTGAAAGGTTCAGACCCGTTGACTATAACCTCTCTCACAAGCATAACATGATCAAACCCAGAACTCTTTGGGTGTTAGTCACATGGGGATGTGACCTTGAGTGTTAATCACATATCGATGTGAACTGGATTATTGACTCTAGTGCAAGTGGGAGACTGTTGGAAATATGCCCTAGAGGCAATAATAAATTGGTTATTATTATATTTCCTTGTTCATGATAATCGTTTATTATCCATGCTAGAATTGTATTGATAGGAAACTCAGATACATGTGTGGATACATAGACAAC
>NW_025266465.1:0-1505 GCF_018294505.1 Triticum aestivum
GGTTTGACAACAATGGAAATCGCTTCGGGACCCCAAAACAGAGTAATAGTCCATGAAATGGGTCAGCATCGACAAAAACCATGAGTGTGGATGACTGACACGTAAGAGCACCTTGGGGGTTCGACAATCATGGAAATCGCTTTGGGACCCCAAAACGGTGAGTAATAGTACATGAAACATGTCAGAATCGACAAAAACCGCGAGTGTTGATGACCGACACGTAAGCGCACCTTGGGGTTCAACAACTATGGAAATCGCTTTGGGACCCCAAAACGGTGAGTAATGGTCCATGAAACGGGCCAGAATCAGCAAAAAACTACGAGTGTTGATGACCGACACGTAAACGCACCCTGGGTTTCGTTAGTCATGGAAATCACTTCGGGACCCGAAACAGTGAGTAATAGTCCAGGAAACAGACCAGAATCGGCCAAAATTGTGAGTGATGATGACTGGCAAGTAAACGCACCCCGGGGTTTGACAACAATGGAAATCGCTTCGGGACCCCAAAACAGAGTAATAGTCCATGAAACGGGTCAGCATCGACAAAAACCGCGAGTGTGGATGACCGACACGTAAGCGGACCTTGGGGTTCGACAATCATGGAAATCGGTTTGGGACCCCAAAACAGTGAGTAATAGTCCACGAAACATGTCAGAATCGACAAAAACCGTGAGTGTTAATGATCGACACGTAACGCAACCCAGGGTTCGTTAATTGTGGAAATCACCCGGGACCCCAAAACAGTGAGTAATATTCCACGAAAAAGGCCAGAATCGGCCAAAACTGCGAGTGTTGATGACCGACACGCAAGCGCACCTTGGGGTTTAACAACTATGAAAATCGCTTTGTGTCGCCAAAACGGTGAGTAATAGTCCATGAAACGGGTCAGAATTAGGCAATACTGTGATTGCCGATGATGGACATGTAAACACACCCCGAGGATTGCCAATCGGGGAAATCGCTTTGGGACCCCAAATGCTGAGTAATAGTGCACGAAATGGACCAGAATCAGCCAAAATTGTGAGTGTTGATTACCGACACGTAAACGAACCCCGGGGTTCGCTAAGCGTCGAAATCACTTCGGGACTCGAAAATGGTGAGTAATAGTCCAACAGACGGACCGGAATTGGCCAAATTTGTGAGTGTTCATGATCAACATGTAAACGCGCCCCGGGGTTCGACAACCATGGAAATCGCTTCGAGACCCCAAAATTGAGTAATAGTCCATGAAACGGGTAAGAATCGAGAAAAACCGCGAGTGTTGATGACCGACACGTAAGCGCACCTTAGGGTTCGACAACCATGGAAATCACTTTGGGACCCCAAAACGGAGAGTAATAGTCCATGAAACGGGCAAGAATCAGCCAAAACTATGAGTGTTGATGACCGACACATAAACGCACCCCGGGTTTCGTTAGTCATGGAAATCACTTCGGGACCCGAAACGGTGAGTAATAGTCCAGGAAACACACCAGAATTGGCCAAAATTGTGAGTGATGATGACT
>NW_025266466.1:0-1505 GCF_018294505.1 Triticum aestivum
TGCGGGGTATTCATCACGCAGGCGATCCTCGCGTTCCCAGGTGGCTTCGTCTTCAGAGTGATTCGACCACTGGACCTTGAGGAACTTGATCGCCTTCTGGCGTGTGCGGCGTTCAGCTTGGTCGAGAATGCGGACCGGATGCTCTTTATAGGAGAGGTCCTGTTGCAATTCGAGCACTTCATGATCCACAGCTCGGATTGGGTCCTTGAAGCAACGGCGGAGTTGTGACACATGGAACACATCGTGAACCTGAGAAAGGTTCGACGGAAGCTCCAGTTGATATGCCACCTTTCCACGCCTCTCGAGAATAGTGAATGGGCCAATATAGCGAGGAGCTAGCTTGCCCTTGATCCCGAAGCGGTGAGCACCCTTCATTGGTGTAACTCGAAGATAGGCCTTTTCGCCAGGTTGATAGACCATGTCTTTATGATGACGGTCATAATTACTCTTTTGGCGGGACTGAGCAGTCTTGAGATTCTCGCGAATAATGCGGACTTGTTCTTCGGCATGTTGGATAATATCCGGACCGAAGAGTGGACGTTCCCCAGTTTCTGACCAGTTCAGAGGGGTCCGACACTTTCGTCCATATAACACTTCGAAGGGGGCCATCTTCAGACTAGCTTGATAGCTATTATTATAAGAGAACTCAGCATACGGAAGAGATTCCTCCCATTTCTTGCCGAAGGAAATAACACAAGCTCGAAGCATGTCTTCGAGAACTTGATTGACACGTTCAACTTGCCCTTGTGACTGAGGATGAAAAGCAGTGCTGAAAGACAGATGAGTGCCCATAGCTTCTTGGAAACTTGCCCAGAATCTTGAAGTGAATAAACTGCCACGGTCTGAACTGATAACCAGTGGAATACCGTGGAGCGAAACAATTCTGGACATGTAGAGAGTTGCAAGCTGACTAGCAGTGATCGTTTCTTTGACCGCCAGAAAATGTGCAACCTTAGAAAGTCGGTCAATGACGACAAGAATAGCATCATTACCCTTTTGCGATTTGGGAAATCCAGTAACGAAGTCCATCTCGACATGGTCCCATTTCCATTCAGGAATAGATATAGGTTGCAGAGTTCCAGCAGGCCTTTGATGTTCTGCTTTGATACGACGGCAAACGTCACATTCGGCAACATAACGAGCAATGTCTTGCTTCATGTTAGACCACCAGAATCTCTGACGAATGTCTTGATACATCTTCGTACTACCAGGATGGATACATAGAGGCGTATCATGAGCTTCTTTCATAACCTCCTGGGTCATATTCAGGTTTTCCTTCTTACACGGCACCACTAGGCGGCCTTTGAAGTACAAGGCGCCATCATCAGCAATAGTGAAGGATGAGGGACTTCCTTCTTTGAGGTCTTGCTTAATCTTGTAGACTTCAGAGTCAAATCCCTGCATGGTCTTTATGGTGCCCACGAGATCGGGTTCAACAGCCAGGGTATAGAGGGAACCCTGGGAAACAACACGGAGATTCATCTTGCGGAACTCCGGAGGAGGGG
>NW_025266467.1:0-1505 GCF_018294505.1 Triticum aestivum
GGCGGGAGTGGTTTTGGCCATTTCGGCCACCAAAGGGGCCGCGGAGACCACCGGAGTGGAGCTGAGGACAAACCGCAGCTCTTGGCGGAGTCCGTTGGGGTCGGGGTGGCCGGAGTCGACGGCGGCGAGCTCGGCTGCGGCCGCCGGGGTTCGGTCGTGCACGGGAACATGGTTGGAGCTCGAAGTCGAGCGAAGCGAGGCGTTAGGGATGCTCTACGGGGTCTTGCGAACTCGTTGGACTCGCCGGGGTGACCAAATGGTCACCGGAGTGCGTCGACGGCGAGCTCGGCGACGGCGAAGGTTCGGCCGTGGTGGGGAGGAGGCTACGGTGGGGGAACGAGGGGGGAGGAGAGGGGGAAATGGTGGCGTAGCTCACCGCGGTTGTAGTGGGCGTCGAAGCGGGCTCGGGGACGCGCCGGAGACGACGAATTCGACGGCGACGATGGTCGGAGCCCGAAGAGGGGAACGGCGACGTGGCGGCGATGCAGGGCTTCCAGGGAGCTGCGGAGCGGTGGGGAGGAAGAGGGAGTCGTGGCGGAGCTTCTGAGCTAGTCGGGGGAGCGAGGGGTGGCCGGAGATGGCTGCTACGGCGAACGGCGGCGACGGTGGTGTTCGGCCGTGTAAGAGAGAGAGAGCGAGGAAGAGGAGGGAAGAGCCGGGAGAGAGTGAGAGAGAGCAGGGGGGATCGGGACGGCCTGCGGGAGTCGTCCACGCGGCCAGGAGCTCGTCGGCAAGCAGGAGGTGGCCGCGCGGCCGTGCGCGTGCGAGCACGCAGCAGCTTCGGGGCGAGGGGAGGAAGACGACAGAGGGCTGCAGTGGTGCGCTGGGCTGGCTGCTGGCTGGGCCGGCCAGCTGGCTGGGCCGCACAGTGGAGGAGCCCAGGTAAGCTCCTCCTGTTATATATTTTTCTGTTTTCTAATTTCTGACATTTGTTTTGATTTAAAAAATATATTAAATCATTTATTTAACTTATGCCAATTTTTGCAGGAGCTATATATATTATTCCAGAGCTCTTTTATAAAAGGCATAATATTTGGGCATATATTAATATATATAATTAATATATTTCCAATGCAAATATTTATGCATTAATTCCAAATGCCCAAAATAAATGTCCATGAGCCACTAAAAATATTGGTTTGATTTTTATCTCTGTCCAATATTTTCAGAGAGCAACATGAGCATTTTCTTGGATCCTTTTGGAGAAATTTTTATTTGGGTCATTTTCAAAATGATTCTGAGGGTTTCACAGATCCCCATTTCAAGTTTCTGATGAAAGAGTAAACATGATGCAACACTCTAATGCATGGCTAACTAGGATGTGACAACTCACCCCCACTCAAAAGAATCTCGTCCCGAGATTTGGGTTCCTCCAGGAAGAAGGCGGGATATTCAAGTCGAAGACGATCCTCCCTTTCCCAAGTTGCTTCATCCTCAGAATGGTGCGACCATTGAACCTTGAGAAACTTGATATTATGACGTCGCGTGGTACGTTCGGCTTGATC
>NW_025266468.1:0-1505 GCF_018294505.1 Triticum aestivum
CCAAGGGGAACAAGTGCCCGACCAGTTTGGAGGAGGCAAAGAAAATCGTGTGTCCTCTGGATTTACCGCACGTGAAATACCATGTGTGCATGAACAATTGCATCATTTATCGGGACGAGCACGCGGAGTCTACAATATGTCCGGTGTGCGGTGTCACTCGATACAAGAAGAGGAAGAAAGCTCCTCGAAAAGTGGTGTGGTACTTTCCGATCACTCCTCGTCTGCAGCGGTATTTCGCGGATCCTAAGGTAGCAAAGCTCCTGCGTTGGCACGCGGATAGGGAGGAGAAGAAGCGAGAAGATGACGCAAATGATCCGGAGATAGATAAAAAAGACAAGATGCTGAGTCACCCTAAGGATGCGAGCCAGTGGCAAGCATTGAACTTCGAATACCCAGAATTTGGGAACGATCAAAGGAACATCGTGCTGGGCGCGAGCACCGATGGAGTCAATCCGTTTGGCAGCCAGAGAAGCACACATAGCACCTGGCCTGTGTTTGTGTGGATGTACAACCTTCCCCCCTGGTTGTGCATGAAGAGGAAGTACATTCACATGAGTATGCTAATTGAAGGGCCGAAACAACCAGGGAACGACATCAATCTGTATCTGGGGCTGCTGGAAGAGGAGCTTGACACGCTGTGGAAAACGCCAGCCAATACGTGGGACGCCGCAGAGAAAGAATATTTCCCTGTGAGAGCCGCACTGCTCACGACGGTGCACGACTATCTCGGTTACGGATATCTTGCGGGGCAGGTAGTCCACGGATTTTCTGGATGCGTAAGGTGCATGGATGACACAACGTATCGCCAGCTAGATAGAGATCCCGGGTCTTCGAAAACCGTGTTCATGGGACATCGAAGGTGGCTTCGCGACGATGACCCGTGGAGGAAACGCAAGGATCTGTTCGATGGTGAAACCGAACCCCGAAAACGCCCGTGTACGAGGAGCGGCGAGGAAATAGACAAGCTGTTGAAAAATTGGAAAGACTGCCCACTGCCGGGAAAAAAGCAAAAGGCGCCAGAGCCGGGAAAGAAGCGAAAGGCGCCAGAGCCGCTGCTGAAGGTATGGAAAACGATGTCTGTTTTCTGGGACTTGCCGTACTGGAAGATCCACCGTGTGCCTCACAGCCTTGATGTCATGCATATCACGAAGAACGTGTGCGAGAGTCTGCTTGGTACCCTGCTCAACATGCCAGAGAGGACCAAAGATGGGCCGAAAGCAAGGGCAGACTTGAAATCAATGGGCATCAGGCAGGAGCTTCACGCTATATATGATGATGATGATGATGATGATGATGATGATGATGATGATGATGAGGCGAAGCAGGACACAGAAAGTCGTCGCAAAGGCAAAAAGGCCAAGAAGACCGGAAATGACTACCCTCCCGCGTGCTTCACTCTAAGTCAGGAGGAGATCGAGCAGTTTTTCACCTGCCTCCTAGGAGTAAAACTTCCTTACGGTTACGCGGGGAAGATAAGCAGATACCTAGACCCAGCGAAGCAGAAG
>NW_025266469.1:0-1505 GCF_018294505.1 Triticum aestivum
TGTGCAACGACATAATAAAAAAAATACTAGATAGTGCAACTACATAGTGCAACTACAGCCTACTCCCAGTCGTTATCATCATCATCATCATCATCGTCATCATCGTCATCCTCGCTGGTCTGGTCTGAGGTATCGAGTCACATGTCCTCCCAATGGTCGTCATCACACGAAAAGATCGTCTGCCCACCATTTTCAGCGATTTCGCACTGCGATAACACCAGGGCCTTCCGCTGACATCTGTCCAACCACTCGCGGGGCGCTTTGCCGTCTGCTCCTCGCGGCGCCTTGCCCAGAAGGCTTCCTCATTGGCGACGTCCTTCGGGTGGCGCCGGCGCCACTTCGCCATGGCCCGCTCGTCCTCCTCTGCGACGAAGAGGCGGCGCTGCCGCCGAGCATGCTCCGCACGTTCCTGGTCCGTGATAAGACGAGGCGGAGGGGCGATGTCCTGCACCTGCTGGCGCGTGTGGACATCCTGGAAGTTCATCTGCTGGCGTGGCCTGTCCAGGTGCCACGCCGCCGCGTCGTAGGCGCGTGCGGCCTCGTACGATGTCTAGAACGTACCGAGGCCGAGCCGGACATCGCCGGACCGAATCTCGGCAGAGTACCAGCCGTTGGGGCGCTGGTGGACGCCGCGGTAGCCCGACGCTCCTCGGCGGCGCGGCGACATGGTGGCGCGGCGGTGGCGGGGCGCTGGAGCGGCGAGGAGAGGAAGCGGTGGAGGCGCTGGAGCGGCGAAGAGGCTACGAGGCGCGCGTGGCACTGTGGATAGGCGCTTCACGAGCGCCGCAATTTATAGGCGCACCGGAAGTGGCGCGCCAAAAGTAGCGCGTGAGCTGCCGCCCTTTTCCCGCGCGTGCTTGTTTCCAGCCACCGCTGGAGCGCGCGAAACCATCCCCCGCGCGCTAAAAACCAAGTTTACCGCCCGCGCGCCTTTTGGCGCGGCTGTTGGACATGCTCTTAGAGCATCTACAGCCAGGCTCCCAAACCCTCCCTATACGTCCAGGGCGACGACCCGGTAAAAAAAGGATCTAGATAGACCCCTCATACCGGCGCTAAATGCTCAGCCTGACCGGCGCCCTCATGTCCAGCCCAAATCTTGAAGTTGATATTTTATCATCACTGAATTAACAGAAAGGACGTCAATTAAAAAAAAGTATCAAAGGACATACATGGACAAAAAAATTCATGCAGAAAACAAACAAACTAAAAGCCTATGATAGGCAAAGTCAATTGTGCTTTTGAGATTTCAGAAATTTACCTGGCTGAGGCCTTAGATTAAACCAGAATAACAGAGAGATTACCAAGCCATTCACTCACATGGTTTCTTGTTTGGACGACATGAAATCCTTACAAAACTAAGCAAACTAGGAATAGAGGCATAGAAAAAGCTCGAGAGTTTTTCCTTGAAGTGGAACCCATCTATAAGGGTCTGGACAGGTCATGTGTTCACTACCGGACTCGCGGTCTATGCCTACGGCCAGGGGCCGTCGGCATAGGTCATTTGC
>NW_025266470.1:0-1505 GCF_018294505.1 Triticum aestivum
AACATTTGAGTTATTTGATACAGCGAGACTAGGCTTTTCGCTTCCATTTGTGGAGGTGTAATGGATCTCGTCGAACTTTGTTAGTAGTTCCTTCTTTATGAATGAGATGAAGCAAAGCTTTTGCCTCCGTTTCAAAAAAAACACGTCAAGAGGAATTTCTTTTATAGTAGAGCCGATAATGGAGTGAAGTCCATGCGTGCAACACCACCAGCTACAAAGTACTAGAGCACTTTACGTACAAAGCCATATTGCACTGTTCCAATGCCCCGCCGGGCTTTTCCAACTCCTCGGGCTTAATTGGGAGGCGCTAGTTTAAATATGCTACTAGCTGATGAGGAAGCTGCAAGCGAGGTGCGGCTAGGGCGAGCATGCGAGCCACGAGATGCTGGGAAGGAAAACCCGTTCACGTAGCTAGGCTATCCAGTGCACCCAGATTGTGGTGCCGCACGTCCGTTTGACTTCAAAACTCAAAATACCCATGTAAAATATTGGCTCGCAGCAAAGTTACTATTTAAAAAAAAGGCCGCCGTGCGTTCGGCTGGGATCGAACCCACAAAACGAGGTATACACTCCCGCGACCACTAGTAGTACTCGTTGGAGTACAACGCAACCTAGAATCGCCTTTTGTCGCTAGTAGGAGTAGTACATTGTTCCTTACAAGAAACCCCTAATAATGCAAGAAACCACTAATAATGCCAAGAAACTACTACCACTTGCATACGTGGTAGACTTAAGATAAGACTACCTTATCAACCATTGTACATGCTCTTACCAACCAGCCCTACCAAGAAACGACTACTCTACAAAGTGCCGTTATAGGCATGTTTCAACCCATGGCCTTGTTTTGGTACATTTGTTGTCAATCTAACCCTGCCATCCAAACACCACTTTGGTTAGAGTTAGTTCAGGGTTAGAATCTAGGGAAAATTGCATTTTTGCCCCTAGTTGGAACCTACCCACGGGTTTTGCCCTTAATTTTTGACTCTGCTCAGTTTTACCCTTAGATTTTGCTCCGAGGTCGCTTTAATGCCCTTTGACCGTTTGACCAATACTTTGAAAATTTATAAGAAATTGATATAAACTTAGGAAAATGCAAATAAGATATCAAAATGTTCAGCTAAATATTACCTTTATGTGTATGTCATTTGTATTCAAGACAAACGTACCATTTAAGCAACCTAAGGTTATTAATGTTATTAACGTTACTATAAATAAAATGGTATTAAAATAATTTTTTCAGGAATAAAAGTTACATGCAAATGTAGGTGACGTTTTCTGAACATCCTGATATCTTATTTGCATTTTTTTGAGTTCATATCAACTTGTGATGAATGTTCAAACGACTTTGACCATTATTTTGAAACTTCATAACAAGTTGATATGAACTCTAAATAATGCCAATAAGATATCGGGATGTTCATAAAACGTCACCTGCATTTGCGTGTTATTTTTATTCCTGAAAAGTTATTGTTTATACCTTTTTATATTTAATAATGTTAATAACA
>NW_025266471.1:0-1505 GCF_018294505.1 Triticum aestivum
CACGCTACCTCTACATCTACCTTCGGGATTAGTTTTAGACCTAAATAATTGTTATTTGGTGTCAGCATTGAGCATGGCCATTATATCTGGATCTTGTTTGATGCGAGACGGTTCTTCATTTAAATTAGAGAATAATGCTTGCTCTATTTATATGAGTAATATCTTTTATGGTCATTCACCCTTGATGAGTGGTCTATTTTTACTAAATCTTGATAGTAATGATACACATGTTCATAGTATTGAAGCCAAAAGATGTAGAGTTGATAATGATAGTGCAACTAATTTGTGGCACTTCCGTTTAGGTCATATTGGTGTAAAGTGCATGAAGAAAGTCCATTCTGATGGACTTCTGGAATCACTTGATTATGAATCACTTGGTACTTGTGAACCATGCCTCATGGGCAAGATGACTAAAACTCCGTTCCCCGGAACAATGGAGCAAGCAACAGAGTTATTGGAAATCATACTATAGGATCGAAAGTATGTCTAAAGGGGGGGGGTGATTAGACTACTTGACCAAATAAAAACTTAACCTTTCCCAATTTTAGTTCTTGGCGGATTTTAGCTATTGTAGGACAAGTCAAGCAATCCTCACACGATTCAAGCAAGCATGCAAAGAGTATATTGGCAGCGGAAAGTAAAGCATGCAACTTGCAAGAATGTAAAGGGAAGGGTTTGGAGAATTCAAACGCAATTGGAGACACGGATGTTTTTCCCGTGGTTCGGATAGGTGGTGCTATCCTACATCCACGTTGATGGAGACTTCAACCCACAAAGGGTAACGGTTGCGCGAGTCCACACAGGGCTCCACCCACAAAGGGTAACGGTTGCGCGAGTCCACATAGGGCTCCACCCACGAAGGGTCCACGAAGAAGCAACCACCCACAAAGGGTCCACGAAGAAGCAACCTTGTCTATCCCACCATGTCCATCGCCCACACAGGACTTGCCTCACTAGCGGTAGATCTTCACGAAGTAGGCGATCTCCTTGCCCTTACAAACTCCTTGGTTCAACTCCACAATCTTGTCGGAGGCTCCCAAGTGACACCTAGCCAATCTAGGAGACACCACTCTCCAAGAAGTAACAAATGGTGTGTAGGTAATGAACTCCTTGCTCTTGTGCTTCAAATGATAGTCTCCCCAACACTCAACTCTCTCTCATAGGATTTGGATTTTGTGGAAAGAAGATTTGAGTGGAAAGCAACTTGGGAAGGCTAGAGATCAAGATTCATATGGTAGGAATGGAATATCTTGGTCTCAACACATGAGTAGGTGGTTCTCTCTCAGAACATATGAGTTGGAATTGTGTGTGTGTTCTGATGGCTCTCTCTACGAATGAAGAGGAGGTGGAGGGGTATATATAGCCTCCACACAAAATCCAACCGTTACACACAGTTTTCCAATCTCGGTGGGACCGAATCAATAAACTCGGTCGGACCGAAAATGTAAACCTAGTGACCGTTAGAGATTTTCGGTGGGACTGACATGCAACTCGGTAGGACCAAT
>NW_025266472.1:0-1504 GCF_018294505.1 Triticum aestivum
TTTTCTAATTTCTGACATTTGTTTTGATTTAAATAATATATTAAATCATTTATTTACCTTATGCCAATTTTTGCAGGAGCTAGATATATTATTCCAGAGCTCCTTTATAAATGGCATAATATTTGGACATATATTAATATATATATAAATAATATATTTCCAATGCAAATATTTATGCATTAATTCCAAATGCCCAAAATAAATACCTATGAGCTCTTAAAAATATTGGTTTGATTTTTATCTCTGTCCAATATTTTCAGAGAGCAACATGAGCATTTTCTTGGACCCTTTTGGAGAAATTTTTATTTGGATCATTTTCAAAAATGATTCTGAGGGTTTCACAGATCCCCATTTCAAGTTTCTGATGAAAGAGTAAACATGATGCAACACTCTAATGCATGACTAGCTAGGGTGTGACAACTCACCCCCACTCAAAAGAATCTCGTCCCGAGATTTGGGTTCCTCCGGGAAGAAGGCGGGATACTCGAGTCGAAGACGATCCTCCCTTTCCCAGGTTGCTTCATCCTCAGAATGGTGCGACCATTAAACTTTGAGAAACTTGATATTATGACGTCGGGTGGTACGTTCGGCCTGATCGAGGATACGAATGGGGTACTCTCGATATGTAAGATTATCTTGGAGATCAAGCGTTTCGTGGTCCACTTCACGGATAGGATCCGAGAAGCAACGCCTGAGTTGAGAAACGTGGAAGACATCGTGGACTCTAGAGAGGTGCGGAGGTAGTTCCAACTGGTAGGCAACTTCTCCTCGTTTGGCGAGAATGCGAAAAGGTCCAATGTAACGAGGAGCCAATTTGCCTTTGATACCGAAACGATGGGTTCCCTTCAGAGGGGTGACCCGAAGGTAAGCCTTCTCGTCAACCTCGAAAGTCATAGCCTTATGTTTTCGGTCATATTGACTCTTTTGACGAGATTGGGCTGTTTTCAACTTTTCACGAACGATGCGAACTTGTTCTTCTGCTTCCTGAATCATATCCGGGCCAAAGAATTGTCTTTCCCCGATCTCTGACCAGTTAAGGGGTGTTCGACACCGTCGTCCATAGAGAACTTCAAAAGGGGCTTTACCCAAGCTAGATTGATAGCTGTTGTTGTAGGCGAATTCGGCAAATGGAAGGCACTTCTCCCAGTCCATTCCGAAAGAGATAACAGAGGCTCGAAGCATGTCTTCTAGAATTTGGTTGACGCGTTCCACTTGACCACTCGACTGAGGGTGGAAAGCGGTGCTAAAGAAGAGACGGGTTCCCATAGCATTTTGGAAGCTTTCCCAAAATCGAGAGGTGAAAAGACTTCCTCGATCCGAGTTAATTTCCAAAGGAACACCATGGAGAGACACTATTCGGGAGATGTACAAATCTGCCAGCTGACTAGCGGTTATACTCTCACGAACAGGTAAGAAATGGGCTACTTTGGAAAGACGATCGACCACGACGAAAATAGCATTATTCCCTCTCTTGGTCCTGGGAAAACCGGTAATGAAATCCATA
>NW_025266473.1:0-1504 GCF_018294505.1 Triticum aestivum
AAATAGGCACTGGTGCAGTTGAACCGTGGTAAAACTCGTCTCCGTAGTTGAGCGGGAGCGGCCAAAGGAATGTGCAATCGTGTGTGTAGTGGAGCTGGGAGGGGCAAGCATAAGGGACGAAGACGGGGGTAACATGTCGGATGCGATCATACCAGCACTAAAGCACCGGATCCCATCAGAACTCCGAAGTTAAGCGTGCTTGGGCGAGAGTAGTACTAGGATGGGTGACCTCCTGGGAAGTCCTCGTGTTGCATTCCCTTTTTAATTTTTTTGCATCGCGTGCAAAACAAAACGCACGAGCGCGACGTATGTTTAGCACGTTTTATTATTTTGCACGTTTACGGTAAGTTTTAGCTCGCTGCTCATTATTCACGCGTCTAGCGGCGGCAAGCGTGTTCTGAAAGGGGTCGAAACCATGGTAAATAGGCACTGGTGCAGTTGAACCGTGGTAAAACTCGTCTCCGTAGTTGAGCGGGAGCGGCCAAAGAAATGTGCAATCGTGTGTGTAGTGGAGCTGGGAGGGGCAAGCATAAGGGACGAAGACGGGGGTAACATGTCGGATGCGATCATACCAGCACTAAAGCACCGGATCCCATCAGAACTCCGAAGTTAAGCGTGCTTGGGCGAGAGTAGTACTAGGATGGGTGACCTCCTGGGAAGTCCTCGTGTTGCATTCCCTATTTAATTTTTTTGCACCGCGTGCAAAACAAAACGCACGAGCGCGACGTATGTTTAGCACGTTTTATTATTTTGCACGTTTACGGTAAGTTTTAGCTCGCTGCTCATTATTCACGCGTCTAGCGGCGGCAAGCGTGTTCTGAAAGGGGTCGAAACCATGGTAAATAGGCACTGGTGCAGTTGAACCGTGGTAAAACTCGTCTCCGTAGTTGAGCGGGAGCGGCCAAAGGAATGTGCAATCGTGTGTGTAGTGGAGCTGGGAGGGGCAAGCATAAGGGACGAAGACGGGGGTAACATGTCGGATGCGATCATACCAGCACTAAAACACCGGATCCCATCAGAACTCCGAAGTTAAGCGTGCTTGGGCGAGACTAGTATTAGGATGGGTGACCTCCTGGGAAGTCCTCGTGTTGCATTCCCTTTTTAATTTTTTTGCACCGCGTGCAAAACAAAACGCACGAGCGCGACGTATGTTTAGCACGTTTTATTATTTTGCACGTTTACGGTAAGTTTTAGCTCGCTGCTCATTATTCACGCGTCTAGCGGCGGCAAGCGTGTTCTGAAAGGGGTCGAAACCATGGTAAATAGGCACTGGTGCAGTTGAACCGTGGTAAAACTCGTCTCCGTAGTTGAGCGGGAGCGGCCAAAGGAATGTGCAATCGTGTGTGTAGTGGAGCTGGGAGGGGCAAGCATAAGGGACGAAGACGGGGGTAACATGTCGGATGCGATCATACCAGCACTAAAGCACCGGATCCCATCAGAACTTCGAAGTTAAGCGTGCTTGGGCGAGAGTAGTACTAGGATGGGTGACCTCCTGGGAAGTCCT
>NW_025266474.1:0-1504 GCF_018294505.1 Triticum aestivum
CATCTTTTAGCTATAGAACCTGTTGGAGACTTTCATATCTCTCAACTCGGGTATTTGCTTGAAATATTAACTTCAACTCCTGGAACATCTCATATGCTCCATGACGTTCAAAACGTCTTTGAAGTCCCGATTCTAAGCCATTAAGCATGGTGCACTAAACTATTAAGTAGTCATCATATTGAGCTAGCCAAACGTTCATAACGTTTGCATCTGCTCCTGCAATAGGTCCGTCACCTAGCGGTGCATCAAGGACATAATTCTTCTGTGCAGCAATGAGGATAAACCTCAGATCACGGATCCAATCCGCATCATTGCTACTAACATCTTTCAACACAATTTTCTCTAGGAACATATCAAAATAAACATAGGGAAGCAACAACGCGAGCTATTGATCTATAACATAGTTTGCAAAATACAACCAGGACTAAGTTCATGATAAATTTAAGTTCAATTTAATCATATTACTTAAGAACTCCCACTTAGATAGACATCCCTCTAATCCTCTAAGTGATCACGTGATCCAAATCAACTAAACCATAACCGATCATCACGTGAGATGGAGTAGTTTTCAATGGTGAATATCATTATGTTGATCATATCTACTATATGATTCACACTCGACCTTTCGGTCTCCGTGTTCCGAGGCCATATCTACATATGCTAGGCTCGTCAAGTTTAACCTGAGTATTCTGCGTGTGCAAAAACTGGCTTACACCCGTTGTAGATGGACGTAGAGCTTATCACACCCGATCATCACGTGGCGTCTGGGCACGACGAACTTTGGCAACGGTGCATACTCAGGGAGAACACACTTCTTGATAATTTTAGTGAGAGATCATCTTATAATGCTACCGTCAATCAAAGCAAGATAAGATGCATAAAAACATAAACATCACATGCAATCAATATAAGTGATATGATATGGCCATCATCATCTTGTGCTTGTGATCTCCATCTCCGAAGCACTGTCATGATCACCATCGTCACCGGCGCGACACCTTGATCTCCATCATAGCATCGTTGTCGTCTCGCCAATCTTATGCTTCCACGACTATCACTACCGTTTAGTAATAAAGTAAAGCATTACATCGCGATTGCATTGCATACAATAAAGTGACAACCATATGGCTCCTGCCAGTTGCCGATAACTCGGTTACAAAACATGATCATCTCATACAATAAAATTCAGCATCATGCCTTGACCATATCACATCACAACATGCCCTGCAAAAACAAGTTAGACGTCCTCTACTTTGTTGTTGCATGTTTTACGTGGCTGCTACGGGATTAAGTAAGAACCAATCTCACCTACGCATCAAAACCACAACGATAGTTTGTCAAATAGACTCCGTTTTAACCTTCGCAAGGACCGGGCGTAGCCACACTCGGTTCAACTAAAGTTGGAGAGACAGTCGCCCGCAAGCCATCTATGTGCAAAGCACGTCGAGGGAACCGGTCTCTCGTAAGCGTACGCGTAAGGTTGGTCCGGGTCGTCTCGTCCAAC
>NW_025266475.1:0-1504 GCF_018294505.1 Triticum aestivum
TATACTTATGTATTTCGAAATTACATGGGCCTGGCCCAATAATAAGGTGACGCAGCACCTAAAATAGCCTCGGGACGAAATTTATGAAGTGGCATCTTGTATATTTCGTCCAAGGCTTCATGCACCCATTATGGTGGCTTCAAAGTCCTGAAATCATCACTTGTAACTCCGTTCTTGTTCCCCTTGCGCATGCCATCATCTCCATGCTTGTTCTTGCTCCAATGTTCATCCTTCTCCAAGCTAGGCCCTTCATTTGTAAGCAAAACAAATGTATCCAATTTAGGCAGCATCATATTCTCATGAACATTAGAATCATTACCAAGAAACGAAAGTACCTGGTAATTTAGTTGGCGTGCACGGGCTCTAGTAATTGGTCCAGTATGTATAGCAGCAGGGGCTGTGGGTGTAACAATTGTATTGATGTCCTCATCATCCTCCCCTTCTTGAAATGAAGTCGTCCTCGACGGAAGTTCATCATCCTCACCCAAATAAGGCTTCAAATCTGCAATGTTAAAAGTGGGACTAACCCCAAAATCTGCAGGCAGCTCAAGTTTATATGCATTATCATTTATTTTCTCTAACACCTTAAAGGGACCATCAGCACGTGGCATTAGCTTTGATTTGCGCAAATCAGGAAATCTATCCTTACGCAAATGTAACCAAACAAGATCTCCAGGTGCAAACACAACATGTTTTCTATCCTTATCTCCAGCAAGTTTATATTTAGCATTCATACGCTCAATGTTTTCCTTAGTTAACTCATGCATTTTTAAAATCAATTCAGCACGTTGTTTAGCATCAAAATTAACCTTCTCCGAAGATGGAAGAGGCAACAAATCAATAGGTGCACGAGGTAGGAAACCATACACAACTTCAAAAGGGCACATCTTTGTAGTAGAATGCAATGAACGATTATAAGCAAATTCAATATGAGGCAAGCATTCCTCCCACATTTTCTTATTATTCTTCAAAACAGCCCTAAGCATAGTAGACAACGTTCTATTGACTACTTCAGTTTGTCCATCAGTTTGGGGGTGACAAGTAGTACTAAAAAGCAATTTAGTCCCCAACTTAGCCCATAAACATCTCCAAAAGTGGCTAAGAAATTTAGTATCATGATCTGAAACAATAGTATTTGGCACACCATGCAAGCGAATAATTTCACGAAAGAACAAATCAGCAACATTAACAGCATCATCGCTTTTATGACATGGTATAAAGTGTGCCATTTTCGAGAATCTATCCACGACAACAAATATGCTATCCCTCCCCTTCTTTGTTCGAGGTAAACCTAAAACAAAGTCCATAGATATATCCTCCCAAGGAACACTAGGTACAGGCAAAGGCATATATAAACCATGAGGATTGAGTCGTGACTTAGCTTTTTGACATGTAGTGCATCGAGCAATAAAACGCTCAACATCCCGTCTCATCTTTGGCCAAAAGAAATGTGTAGCAAGTACGTCCTCCGTCTTCTTCACGCCAAAGTGTCCCATTAATCCTC
>NW_025266476.1:0-1504 GCF_018294505.1 Triticum aestivum
GCCCAGTCGCGCCCCCAGGATCTCGTTTAGCGTCGGTTTTGGCGAAATCTAGCCGGCGATCCCGCCCCGAACCCAAACGGCCTGGTGTCGCCTGAGCGCGCCGGCACAAGCGAAAAGCGGCGTGGGCCCGTTCTGTCGGCGACTAGAAGCCGACTGGAAGCCCTTTTCCCGCCGTTTCCTCCTGCACTCACCCCTCTCTTCTCCATTCCTCCCACCAATCCCCCGCCTCCTCCCTGCCGTTCCGCCGGCCATGCCGCCGAAGAAGTACATGATACCGCGCGCCGCGGTGGATCCCACCGCCGCCGCCGCCCAGCCGAAGCAAAGGAAGCCGAGGGCTCCACTCTCCAAGCCACCCGGCATGACCAATGCCGAGTGGATGGCGGATGTGGAGCGCCGGGAGGCCGTTACCGCCGACAGGCGCAACAGGGCCAAGAAGGCGAGGGAAAAAGGGGCGTACGCTGCAGTGGCGGCAGCGGCGGGGCGTGCCGCCGAATAGGCGGAGGTGGCACACGCAGCGATGGCAAATCCACCCGGTGGGCACTCGTACGCGGCCTGGAGCCAGCAGAGCGTCGGCTCTCCAGCCGGGTTCTCGTCATCGCCGCACCCATGGAGCACGCCGTCGCCGGGCTATGCCGATGGGGACGCTCACAGTGGTTTCAACCCCAACATCACGTTCCCCCACGGGCGCCCTGCCCAACGCACACCCTCGCCAGCGTTCGCCGGCCTGCAGTACCCGCCTTACACGTACTCGCCACCGGACTACGCAGCCTCACCGATGCCCCCTCTTCGCTGCGGCCTGTACTCACAAGCCTCGTCCACGTCGCATCTCGGCGACACTGACACGACGGAGGCCGACCTGGACAACATCATCGCAGCTGGCTCGGCTGCCGCCACCGCTTCCCCCGGATTCACTACGCAGGACGGCTCGATTGACCTCGCCGACATGGACGGCGAGGGCGACTACGGCGAGGAAGAGCCGGAGGAGGAGGAAGAAGAGGAGGAGGAGCCGGCACCGACGAAGAAAGACAAGAAGAAGAAGAAGAAGAAGAAGAAGAAGAAGAAGAAGAAGAAGAAGAAGAAGGCCAAGTCCGGTGAGCCGCGCCTCAAATGGGCGTCCAAGGAAGAGGAGTGCCTTGCCGAAGCGTGGAAGGTTGTCTGCCTCGACCCGGTCACCAGCACGAATCAGAGCATCGAGACGTACTGGGACCGTATCAAGGCCGAGTTCGACGAGCGGAAGCTCGTCGACCCCTACTTCAAAGGCATGCATATGAAGCGGGGGTCGAAGGGGATGGTGAACCATTGGTCGCTCATCCAAACGGCGTGCAACAAATGGCATGAGATCGTCGAGGAGGTCGCGGCTCGCCCGGAGAGCGGCACCAGCATCGAGGATCAGGTATCGCACACCGTTCTTTTCTTTCGCCTTGTACGCGCCCTGACGCGCGCCCTGGTGCCGACTGGTGGCCTTTCTTCGGCACAGCTGCTACGCATGTTCGCCATGTTCCGC
>NW_025266477.1:0-1504 GCF_018294505.1 Triticum aestivum
TTTAGTTTGTAGACGAAAGCTAAATCAAACCCTGAACTTTGAATCCCTGAAATTGGCACACTGAACTATATGATCCCGGTCTATTTTAAACCTTAAGCGTGTTTTCAAGGGGATTGTCGACGTGGCAGGTAAGGCTATGATTGGGCCGGCCCATCAGGTGTGAAGCGTCTTTTTCTTTTTAATATCGTGTGGCTTAAAAATACCCAAGAGAAAAAATCACTAACAAGGATTTGAACTTAGGACCTGCTGCTTCCATGCTCATACCGCCAACCACCCAAGCTAACAACTTTTGTTGTAAATGGGAAGCGTGAACTTATTTAATAAGATACTACGGGGTCGAGATTTGAAACATTTAATTTCCAAACATTTTCTTGGAAATGGTCAACAATTTTGAAATCCAAGTGTTCTTGAAAGCAAAAAAGAAACACAAGGAAATTTTAAAAACATGAACCGTTTTTTAAATCCCCGAACATTTGTTGAAGTGCAAACACTTTTAAAAAAGCAAAGAAAATTTTGAAAACATGAATAATTTTGAAACCTAAACAAATAAGTGCGAAGAATTTTCCAAGATGACAATTCTTGAAACATAAACATTTCTTTGTAAAAATGTGAACAAATTCTGAAACCTGAATAACATTTTAATGTGCGAACACTTTCTAAATTTTTTAAAATGGGAACAAATTTTCAAAAATTTGTTCGCACTTTCATATTTTGTTCAGCATCCGAAATTATTCCTTTTATAAAAGTGTTCGCACTTTAAAAATCGTAGGGGATTTCAAAAAGGTTCACGTTTTCTAATTTTGTTTGTGTATTCCACATAATTCCAAAAAATGTTCGGATTTCCAAATTGGTGACAATTTTCAAGAAAATATATCTACACATTTCAGAAATGTTTTCAAATCTCGACGCTACTGTTTGTTGTAAAATATCTTCACGCTTCTCTTTTATCAACAGCAACTACGTGGTAGTGTGGCTACCTTGACAAGGTCAGCATCGCGAGAAAGTACGATTCCTGACAACGCCTCCATTGTTTTTTAGTATTTTTTAGTTTACCTGGTGTGCCGGCCCAGTGCTGTCCAGCGGGCAGATTTTGAGTTCGCCTAGTGGGCCTGCCCACTACAGTTCGCCTGCAGTAAGAAATCCCGGGTTTCAGCTGCATGTCAAGAATCCTTGTTTGGGAATGCACTTAAGGTTTAAAATAGACCAGGATCATATAGTTCGGTGTGCTGATTTTAGGGATTCAAAATTTAGGCTTTGATTTAGTTTTCATCTACAAGTTTAAGGTTTATTTTAGACTTTCCCCCAGAAGAGATGCCGAAGCGAACATTACGACGATCGATGGCCTATATGCCACACAGGCGCCATACAGGCTGTAGGTGGTATGCATGGTGTTGATAGAATCAGAAGAGAGGAGAATGGCGGGCACCGGAACCGGTTGGTCGAGCCATCGATCAAGAAAAAAAGGTCAGTTTTCAATCTAGCATCTCCCCGATCTCTTTTTTTT
>NW_025266478.1:0-1504 GCF_018294505.1 Triticum aestivum
TGTCACATCCCTGGTCCTGTTATGCACTAGGCTAGACCACATGTGAGCATCATGTTTTAATTCAAATGAAATTTGAATTGAGGAATTTTCAAAGCCTCAGAAACCTTCTAAAAATGATCAACATTAAAATCTCCTCAAAGAAGTCCAAGGAAATGTTCCTCTTAGTCTCTGAAAATATTGCAAAGAGGTAAAACTCAAAACAATATTTTTGGTATCTCAGAGTTAATTATTTTGGGCCTTTGAATTAAATAAATAGCTATTTGCATTGGATATATATTTGATATATAAATAATATATGTCCAATAATTACTGGAACATTTTATGTGGTTTGGTATATTTTAGTTCTAGCCACATAACTATTTTCAGGATTTTATAAAATGGTTTAGTATATTACTAAACTAAAACAACACAGAACAAAATAGATAAACAAAAACAAAAATAGAAAGAGCAGAGGACTACCTGGCGCTCACCTCAGCCCACCTGGCCCAGCTCCTCCAGCCGGCCCAGCCCACCGCCGCTTCTCCCCCTGTCGTCTTCCTCCCCCTCGCCCCGAAGCTGCTCGGTGGCGCGCGCGGCCACGCGCCCCGGCCACCTCCTCCCTGCCTGGCTGCCTCCTCCTCTCCTGGACGTCTCCCGCAGCTCCACGCCACCCCCTGGAACCCCCTCGCACTCTCTCTCTCGACCCCTTCCCCCTCCTCTGCTCTCTCTCTCGCGCAGCCCGAGCGGAGCTCATCGCCGCCGCTCGCCGTTGCCGCACCCAGAGCCTCCCCCTCGACCCTCGGCGTGCCCAGTAGCTCGGCTACCTCGCCCTCATCCTCTCCGACGAGTCAAGCGACCTCGGACGCCCTGCATCGCCGTCATCGAGCCGTCTTCTTCACACACGGCCGCCGGATGCCGCTCGTCGATTCGCCGTCTCCGCCACCTCCCCGAGCCCACCGAGCTGCTCGTCGACCTCGCCGTGAGCTCCTCTGCCGAACCCCTCTCTCCCCGTGCTCTATTTCCCTCCGTAGCCGCCGTTACCACCGCGGCCGAGAGCTTCTCGCCGCCGGCCATGGCGTGGCCGTGGCCACAGCCACCACAGCTCGCTCCCGAGCCCACCGTCGTGCTCACCGCAACCTCAGGAGCCCGCAGCACCCACCAGTTTCTCCCGTAGCGCACCATAGCGTCGAATCGATCGGCGCCCGAACTTCGGCGCCGCCGCGAGCTCGTTTCCGGCGAGCTCCGGCCACCACAGCCGCTGCCGCTCGCCCAGTTGGATGCGGCGCATCTTCAGCTACCCGTAGGAGCAAACCACGCGTCGAATGGTGCTCCGTAGCGAGCACACGTTGCATCTCCGTCGTCGGCCATGGTCGTCGCCGGCGAAACTCCGGCGGGAGCTGACGTGGCTCCGTCATTAGGAGCTAATCCAACTAACTAAACCACCTACAGCCACTGACAGTAGGCCCCACCCCTGGTCAAACCCCAGTCAGCGCTGGGTTTGACCGGGATTAGTTCCTGTGTCACT
>NW_025266479.1:0-1504 GCF_018294505.1 Triticum aestivum
CAAGAAGGTTGTTCATAAGAGAACCTTTCATGTTCGGTGTTATGAATAACATAAGGGCCATACTTTCATTATGAATGAGATGTATGTTATGAATATTGATAATAATACATTACCTATAGGTTTATTTTCATAATTCATTTTAGAGTTTCATACACTCTAGCCCATTGCACAATGTTTTTGCAAGAGAGGTTATTCATAAAAACAACAATTGTTGTTCAGTATTATGAATAACATGAAGGGCCATGCTTCCATCCAAGATGGGATGTATGTTATGAATATTGATGGTAATATGATACATCCATAACACTGACGCTAAATGTCGCAAGACTAAAAGAATACCACACAAGTGTGGCACTACATTTGGTCACATTTGGGGAAACCCGCATGGAAAATTCCATTATGATGGATTTTGAAGTCGTTTGATTTTGAATCATCTAACACTTGCAACTTTCCTCCGAAAGGTGAAGTGACTGCAATACCGTTCACAGGCAATAAAGAATGAACAACAAACTTATTGGTGATCATACATTTGATGTGTGTAGTCCGATAAATGTTGCAAGTAGTGGATTTATCTATCTTCAGAAATGGCTCAAGTAGATATATGGATATTTACTTGATGAGACGTAAGTCTGGATCTTTTGAAATCATTCGAAAGGTTTTCAGAAATGAGGTCGAAGTTATTGTAACAAGAAAATTATGTTTCTACAATTTGATTGCAGAAAGGAATAGTTGAGTTACAAGTTAAGCGAATGTCTGATGAGTTGTGAAAGGGGTTTCATAACTTGCACTTCCCAGAATACCACTGCAAGTGGAAAGTCTATGAAGATGTAATCAAACCATTTATGACATGGTAAGATCAAAGATGATATAAATAAATTTGCCATTATCCCTTTTAGAGAGTGATGCTTTAGAGACTGTGGCTTTTACACTGAAAAGAGCTCCATCGGGTCTGTTGAAATGACACCATGGTATGGTACGCCCAACCATGTTATATCTTTTCTTAAACATTTGGAATATGGGGCTTGTGTAAAAGGTTACAAACCTATTCCAAATCAGACAAGTGCTACTTTGTAGGTTATCCCAAGTCATTGGGTACTCCTCCCTCACTATACCGAGGCAAATAGTTTTGCCACGAAACGGTATGCTTTTAAAGAGAATGGTTCTTTCAAAAAGGTGAGTGGGAGAATAGTGCAACTCGACGAGATAAACAGTATCTTCGTCATCAGATCAAAGGAAAGAGACCTTGGAAGTAATTCCAGAGTTTCCTACTGCGACTGATACGGAAGTCTCTACAATAAAATGTATGAACTTCGGTCGAACTTGCAGTTGAACCACGTAGGCAAGGCTCGTGCAAACCTCTCAGGTGCGCAGATGAGATATTGTTGTTGAACAACAGTATACCTATGATACACAAGGAAGCGTTGATGGGCCCTGACTCCAGAATTGGCTAAATGCCAATACAAACCAAGTTAGTTTCCATATAAGTAATTCAAGATTAAAACCT
>NW_025266480.1:0-1504 GCF_018294505.1 Triticum aestivum
TTTTTTTTTCAACAATAGCAGTAGCGTCTATGCATCATGAGCATTGTTGTTTTTGTATGTTATCTTGCTCTATGTAAAAGACTATTTTAGTTTTACATGGATGGCAAATCCCATTATGTGCTTTGTTCAATACTCTCACTGTATCGGGTGATGAAACATGGCAAATGTTTTATCCTGGCCCATGGCAAGTTCTAAGAAGTTTTGCTCTCCACACATGGCAAGTTTTGTTCTCCACACATGGCAAATTCAGATCTTTTTATTTATTTTTCCAAAACATGCAAATCTTCAATATTAATGTTCACTTGGCAAGTCTATGATTTTTTCCTAAAATCACGGCAATTTTGGATATTTTTCTACCTTCTAAATGGTAAATGTACATTTTTTGGCTTCTCCCTGAAAAAATCATGAAAATTGCTTCTTATAAATTTGCCATGAACCATATAGCTATTTTTGAATAATTGGCCATCAACTATGAATTTATCTAGAGCATGGCAAGTAGTGTATAAGCATGATGGCAATCAGTATGTTTGCATTATGAAAAATCTACACAACTAGTGTGTCTTGATGATGTTTTTTTTTTCAACAATAGCAGTAGCGTCTATGCATCATGAGCATTGTTGTTTTTGTATGTTATCTTGCTCTATGCACATGAAATCCCTGCTTATCTCAGTTTCTTGGTTGAGATTGTGGGAACTGTTTTTGTGGTATGTGTTTAGGTTCACAGCTTGTTGCCATGTTATTGTTGTTTTTATTTAACTACTTATGTAAAAGACTATTTTAGTTTTACATGGATGGCAAATCCCATTATGTGCTTTGTTCAATACTCTCACTGTATCGGGTGATGAAACATGGCAAATGTTTTATCCTGGCCCATGGCAAGTTCTAAGAAGTTTTGCTCTCCACACATGGCAAGTTTTGTTCTCCACACATGGCAAATTCAGATCTTTTTATTTATTTTTTCCAAAACATGCAAATCTTCAATATTAATGTTCACTTGGCAAGTCTATGATTTTTTCCTAAAATCACGGCAATTTTGGATATTTTTCTACCTTCTAAATGGTAAATGTACATTTTTTGGCTTCTCCCTGAAAAAATCATGAAAATTGCTTCTTATAAATTTGCCATGAACCATATAGCTATTTTTGAATAATTGGCCATCAACTATGAATTTATCTAGAGCATGGCAAGTAGTGTATAAGCATGATGGCAATCAGTATGTTTGCATTATGAAAAATCTACACAACTAGTGTGTCTTGATGATGTTTTTTTTTCAACAATAGCAGTAGCGTCTATGCATCATGAGCATTGTTGTTTTTGTATGTTATCTTGCTCTATGTAAAAGACTATTTTAGTTTTACATGGATGGCAAATCCCATTATGTGCTTTGTTCAATACTCTCACTGTATCGGGTGATGAAACATGGCAAATGTTTTATCCTGGCCCATGGCAAGTTCTAAGAAGTTTTGCTCTCCACACATGGCAAGTTTTGTTCTCCACACATGGC
>NW_025266481.1:0-1504 GCF_018294505.1 Triticum aestivum
ATGTCCGGGATCTCATCCGGGACTCCGAACAACCTTCGGTAACTACATACTATTTCCCATAACAACTCTAGCGTCACCGAACCTTAAGTGTGTAGACCCTACGGGTTCGGGAACCATGCAGACATGACCGAGACACCTCTCCGGTCAATAACCAATAGCGGGATCTGGATACCCATATTGGCTCCCACATGTTCCACGATGATCTCATCGGATGAACCACGATGTCGGGGATTCAATCAATCCCGTATACAATTCCCTTTGTCTATCGGCATGTTGCTTGCCCGAGATTTGATCGTCGGTATCCCAATACCACGTTCAATCTTGTTACCGGCAAGTCTCTTTACTCGTTCCGTAACGCATGATCCCGTGGCTAACTCCTTAGTCACATTGAGCTCATTATGATGATGCATTACCGAGTGGGCCCAGAGATACCTCTCCGTCATACGGAGTGGCAAATCCTAGTCTCGATTCGTGCCAACCCAACAGACACTTTCGGAGATACCTGTAGTGCACCTTTATAGCGACCCAGTTACGTTGTGACGTTTGGTACACCCAAAGCATTCCTACGGTATCCGGGAGTTGCACAATCTCATGGTCTAAGGAAACGATACTTGACATTAGAAAAGCTCTTAGCAAATGAACTACACGATCTTGTGCTATGCTTAGGATTGGGTCTTGTCCATCACATCATTCTCCTAATGATGTGATCCCGTTATCAATGACATCCAATGTCCATGGTCAGGAAACCATAACCATCTATTGATCAACGAGCTAGTCAACTAGAGGCTTACTAGAGACATGTTGTGGTCTATGTATTCACACATGTATTACGGTTTCCAGTTAATACAATTATAGCATGAACAATAGACAATTATCATGAACAAGGAAATACAATAATAACCATTTTATTATTGCCTCTAGGGCATATTTCCAACACGACAACCATGGAAATCGCTTTGGGACCCTAAAACAGTGAGTAATAGTCCATGAAACGGGCCAGAATCGGCCAAAACTGCGAGTGTTGATGACCAACACGTAATCACACCTTGGGGTTCAACAACTATGGAAATCGCTTCGGGACCCCAAAACGGTGAGTAATAGTCCACGAAACAGGTCAGAATTGGACCAAACTGTGAGTGTTGACGACGGACACATATACGCACCCCGGGTTCATCAATCGCTCTATGTACCCAAACGCTAAGTAATAGTGCATGAAACGGACATGAATCGGCCAAATATGTGAGTGTTGATAACCGACACGTAAACGCACCCCGGTGTTTGTCAATCAATCATGGAAATGTCTACAGGACCCCAAAACTGAGTAATAGTCCAAGAAACGTGCCAGAATCGGACCAAACTGTGATTGTTGATGACCGACATGTAAGCGCACCTTGGAGTTCGACAACCATGGAATTCGCTTTGGGACCCCAAAACGGTGAGTAATAGTCCACGAAACGGGCCAGAATCGGCCAAAACTGCGGGTGTTGATGACCAACACGTAATC
>NW_025266482.1:0-1504 GCF_018294505.1 Triticum aestivum
AAAACAAGTTAGACGTCCTCTAATTGTTGTTTGCATGTTTTACGTGGCTGCTATGGGTTTCTAGCAAGAACGTTTCTTACCTACGCAAAACCACAACGTGATATGCCAATTGCTATTTACCCTTCATAAGGACCCTTTTCATCGAATCCGTTCTGACTAAAGTGGGAGAGACTGGCACCCGCTAGCCACCTTATGCACCAAGTGCATGTCAATCGGTGGAACCTGTCTCACGTAAGAGTACGTGTAAGGTCGGTCCGGGCCGCTTCATCCCACAATACCGTCGAAACAAGATTGGACTAGTAACGGTAAGCATATTGAACAACATCAACGCCCACAACTACTTTGTGTTCTACTCGTGCAAAGAATCTACGCAATAGACCTAGCTCATGATGCCACTGTTGGGGAACGTAGCAGAAATTCAAAATTTTCCTACGTGTCACCAAGATCTATCTATGGAGAAACCAGCAACGAGGGGAAGGAGAGTGCATCTAAATACCCTTGTAGATCGCTAAGCGGAAGCGTTCAAGTGAACGGGGTTGATGGAGTCGTACTCGTCGTGATCCAAATCACCGATGACCAAGTGCCGAACGGACGGCACCTCCGCGTTCAACACACGTACAACCCGGTGATGTCTTCCATGACTTGATCCAGCAAGGAGAGAGGGAGAGGTTGAGGAAGACTCCATCCAGCAGCAGCACAACGGCATGGTGGTGGTGGAGGAGCGTGGCTAGAAGAGGAGGAAGAAGAGACGCAGGGCTGCACCAACGAGAGATCGAATCGCGTGTTATGGGCAGCCCTATGCCTCACTATTTATAGGGGAGAGGGAGGAGGGTGCGCCCCCTCTAGGGTTCCCACCCCTAGGGGGGGGCGGCAGCCCTAGATGGCAAAGGGGGTGGCGGCCAAGAGGGGAGAGGAGAAGGAGGCGCACCAATATGGGCCCTAAGGCCCATATCCCCTTAGGGTTTGCCCCCTTTCCACCTCTTAGGCGCCATGGGCCCTTGTGGGAGGCGCACCAGCCCACTAAGGGACTGGTCCCTCACCACTCTTGGCCCATGCAAGCCTCCGGGGTTGGTGGCCCCACTTGGTGGACCCCCGGGACCCTCCCGGTGGTCCCGGTACGTTACCGATAAACCCCGAAACTCTTCCGGTGACCAAAACAGGACTTCCCATATATAAATCTTTACCTCCGGACCATTCCGGAACTCCTCGTGACGTCCGGGATCTCATCCGGGACTCCGAACAACATTCGGTAACCACATACAAACTTCCTTTATAACCCTAGCGTCATCGAACCTTAAGTGTGTAGACCCTACGGGTTCGGGAGACATGCAGACATGACCGAGACGTTCTCCGGTCAATAACCAATAGCGGGATCTGGATACCCATGTTGGCTCCCACATGTTCCACGATGATCTCATCGGATGAACCACGATGTCAAGGACTTAATCAATCCCGTATGCAATTCCCTTTGTCTAGCGGTATTGTACTTGCCCGAGATTCGATC
>NW_025266483.1:0-1504 GCF_018294505.1 Triticum aestivum
GATAGAAGACACAGCTAGTGCGAACTAGTGATACTACCACTAACTCAGACCGATCCGTAGTAGTCCTCGTAGAAGTCACCTCCATAGCCTGGAAGCTCAACATGATCATCCGGAAACAGACGGTCTCGCGGAGCTTGTGGTCCATAGGGGCTAGGATGAGGCCTTGGACCAACAGACGGTGGCCTGCGGGGACCGCGAGGTGGGGTGATGCCTCCTACATCACGCCAAACCATCACGTCCGGCAGAGCAGATCTCACAGGATAGAGATCGCGCATATCTGAATATCCAGCTTGCACCGCCGGTGCGAACCGAGTCAAAGTGGCCCAGTGGTCAGCACGGGTATTGAAGAGCTCTAACCTCAAGGCCCGATTTTCACGGTCCTTATCCTCGAGCATCTCAGCAGTGGTGCGAGTCCGTGAATCCTCCTGAGTGGGGTCAGCATAAATAGCCTGGAGATACCCTTGTGCTCCCGGAAGTGATCCTGGCATATACCGAAATCAGAGTCCCGAAATAAACCAGATCTGACTCGCATAATGGTCATCATAGAGTAGGCGGCGTCCTGCACAGCCATCTCAATAGTAACCCCGAGTCCATAGGAGCAGTGAAGAGGCTCGGTGGATCCAGGATAAGATGGAAATATCCTGACAGTGCAGAGATACTGGCTTTGGTTAAAGTCTCGGAATTGCTCTTCGACCGTGTACTTGGGATACCAGCGGTATCCAGCCTCAGTCATTACCCTGACCAACTTGGCAGTATGGCCGGGTACATCCAGACATCGAGTCAGGCGAACCACTTGATTGAGGTCGCGAGTGGCCATCTGAAAGCACAATCATAATGAAAAGGCATTAGAATTTCTAGCAAAATTTCGGCAGCATAACAGCTGTAAATGCTCAAAAAGGATTTTGAGACATTTGACAAAGGATTTCGTACACACTCAACATCATCATATCAAGTTCTGAAACCATTCTAGCAACATAATGTGGTAGTAGAACTGAACTAGGCTTGTAACCATCAAACTTATAAGGTACTACTGATTAGTAACTCGTGATCCTGATAGAGAGAACATATCCTAATTCCTTAACCCCCGGTGGAAGAATGGACTGACTCAGATCAGAAAGTCATAAGATAAAGGAGTAAAAAGAGCCTTACGTTCCAACCCACAAACAATTCCCCTACATATAACTAAAGAATTTCTAGACTCAACATCGACCAGTTTGGCTTGGAGAACCTACAGGCAGTCCTGCTCTGATACCAACGCTGTCAGGACCCCGACTCGATGTCACATCGATCTAGCCGGTAACACCTCATATCACTTTGCGGCCTCACGCACGGTATTCCCACGGGAGTCGCCTTACCTTTGCCCGGGACCGTTTGCGCCTTTTGGCTCACGTATATGATAGTGTCGCTAGCATCCATATGATAAGGAGCCCGGGCTGACATGACTAGTCGTAAACCCAAAGTGGCACAGACTTACAGGGACAGGCATCCATGACCCAGCTCCGAA
>NW_025266484.1:0-822 GCF_018294505.1 Triticum aestivum
ACCCTCATTGCCACTGGAGCCGCGCGCCGGTTGTTTTCCCTTAGGATTCCTCCCATGAGTAGGCTCGGCACGGCGACTGTTCTCGGGTCCATCCCTGCAGCGTCGATAAACCCAATGATTGAGCTCTGTCTGGCGGGCCGCCCCGTTCACGTCACCTCCTGGGGTCGTTGGTGTCTGGCCTTCTCATGGGATCGCCTCAGGAAATTCGTCCGGCGCAGGTTACCTAACCATCTCGCAGGATCACTAAAGCTATCACTACTAGGAAAAGGCCTACTAGTGGCGCACCAGTTTTGCCTACTAATGGCGCACTACTGGTGCGCCACTAGTACCACGCCACTAGTATTTTTTTACTAATGGCGCACCACTGGTGCGCCATTAGTATCTGGTATACTAATGGCGCACCACTGGTGCGCCATTAGTATAGGCCACGGTGCGCCATTAGTATTTTTGAATTTTGAAGGCGGGAAAATAGTAGTGGCGCACCGTCTAACCCCCACCGTGCGCCATTGCTATTTTTGAATTTTGAATTTGGATCTGCATCGCGATTTTTTTGCCCTTTTTTGCTCTTTTTTTTGCTTGTTTTTTTTTCAAATTTTGTTCTTGTTTTTGGATCTTGTACGTTCTTTTGCCGGAGAGGAGTTCGCCGGAGAGGAGGGCCGAGGTCATCGGAGAGGCGCTCGCCTACATCGCCGGAGAGGAGGAGGAGGTAGCCGGAGAGGAGTTCACCGGAGCATCGGAGAGGAGGAAGGAGAAACCATGAGGGGAGGGGAGGAGAGGAGGGAGGAGGAGCTCACCAGAGAGGTGGGAGGAGGAGCTCACCGG
>NW_025266484.1:832-1504 GCF_018294505.1 Triticum aestivum
GGGAGGAGAAACCGTGAGGGGAGGGGAGGAGAGGAGCGAGGAGGAGGTCGTCGGAGAGGAGGAGGAGGAGGTCGCCGGAGAGGAGGTCGCCGGAGAGGAGGTCGCCGGAGAGGAGGAGGGTAGTATGGTGGAGGAGAGAAGGGGAGATGGAGTGGAGGAGAGGAGGAGATGGAGTGGAGGAGAGGTGGAGTGGAGGAGAAGAATGAAGAGGTAAGGAGGAGAGGACCACGCCCAGCCATATATACGGCATAGTAATGGCGCACCGTGGGCAGGTGCGCCATTACTAACTTTTTTTAATTTTTTTGATTTATTTTGAATTTTGAAGGCGGGAAGATAGTAATGGCGCACCATTGGCAGGTGCGCCATTAGTAAGTTTGATTTTTTTTGAATTTTTTTGCCTCTCCAGATCTTAAAAGCCCCGTATCTTTTTTTCTGTTAGGTTTTTGAGGATTTTGAAAATGTTAAATTCTGATGTATCTTTTCGAGTAGATGATTTTTCATATAAAAAACTTTTTCATCCGAGTTCATATGCAAAAGTTATGCCTATTTTACAAATTCTCGAGAGATTTTGCAAAAAATTCGAAAATTCATGTTTGTAAATTTTGCTAACAACTAGACCACATATCACATGAGAATCTTATTTTTTTTTTATTTTTTTTGACATTTCTATCA